>NW_017731371.1:4291862-4299142 GCF_001890085.2 Hipposideros armiger
CGATTGCCATGAATCAGGGGTTGTGCATTAAAACACCTTCGATGTGCAGGAGGCAGTATAAATGACCAAACTCAGCCAGGGGGCTGCATAGTAAATGTGCAAGTCTATGTTTTATTCCCAGAAAGAAATATGTTTTGATCTCATTTTCCTTGTTGGTCTATACTCGGGTTTTCCTTCTCAGTTATAAATATTTCTCTGTACCAGAGGGCCCAATGGCACATGACCTCTGACATAGGGCTCAGGGAAGGGACACAATAGGGAGTGTCCCAACCAGAGAGTGCAGCCCCACCTCCTCCCAGGCTGATTGCTGCCACGTGTAAAATATTGCATTCATTCCCTGCTGTAACCCTGGGAGATGAATGTCATTGTTCCTATCTGACAGGAAGAATCCAAGTTTCCATTCACTTGCTCAAGGAGACACATCTAGAAAGTGGGCCAACCCGGAATGTGAACCAGGTCTCTCTGACTCCAAAGTTGTGCTTAGAAGCCATCTGCCCCCCCCCAGAATCCATCCCTAGGCCTTGCTGATAAGGTCACTGATGGACTTTTATCTCCAAAAGTATGTTCCTATAGGGCAACTTGAAGACAAATCTATCTTACACTTGTGGCATTCTTAGAACTCAGCAGGAGAGGGAACAAGGAGAAAAAGGTCAGCACATCAGAAATACTGCAAAATTAAACCTAACAAACATTTCTCACTACTTTCAACATATCTATCCCTTCCATTTGATATGTTGTTTTTACCATAATCCTTAAAGAAAGGCTTAGTGTTAAGTGTTCAATTCCAACCCACAAATGCCCAGTAGCTTTCTGTAACAGTGCAGTTATGATTACTTGGGAAGAAACCTAAAATACAAATGAGTCAAACTATGTTTGTTTTGCTATACTCAGTCTTACCTAGCATTTAACCACCGAAGTAATGAGAGCAAAGGTGTTTAAAACTTCTGTTCTAACCCAAGACATGCCAGATAATTCCTGTTGAATCATTGTATCTATGGGCAAACTTGGAAACTTGTCCTCTTTTAAATCCAAAATCAACCAAAGAAAGTATGGGGTAGCAACTGAATTGTTTTCCTTTCTAAAATTTGGCTGCTGAGAATTGAAGATAGTTGGATGTTGGGTATTTTTTTGTTTTGGGGGTTTTTTTGTACTGAAATATTTATAAACGTTTGGCTTCCATGCTGACCAAGCGAGTGGGGTGGTGTTAACTTTCTATTTTGCTCACTCTGGCATGCAATGGTATTTGGACCTGAAGCACACAGAATCCTGTCTTCTTCTGCATTCCTTCCCACTCCGGCAGGGCCTGGCCATTCTTTAACAAGGGACAGAAAGACAGGAGCATGTGTCCACATAAGGCTGGCAGCTGGCCACATCATGTGCAGGGATTTAGATGGAGCCCAGCTATTCAGCTAGGAGGCCTGTAAAACCAGTAGAAACCTTTGTCCTGAGGCAGCAGCAGTCAAAAGTGGATTTAGGGTCAAGCTGCGTATGTTGAAGTTCTAAAAAGTTAAAAATTGCACACATTGCTCAGAGGAATCGAAGCATAAGAAGTTAGCAGGCCACACACGTGTTCGATTTGATTGGCCCGCCCCCCTCCTCAGAGACAGTCTGGCAATAGCGCAGCACAGCCAGTGAACTTGGAGCTACATGCTGTGGGAACGTTGCAGCCAAGTCTCAGCTCTTTTTACTCAATACCAGCAATTTCCTTCTCCTCTCCTCCAGGGACTGCTCACGTCTCAGCCTCCTGATCTGTCGTTAGCGTCTTCCCAATTTCAGTTCATGGCATCACGGCCTTTTCAGTAATCCTTGTTGGAAATCTAAGAATAATTTTTAACTCCCTCCTCTTTGGCACTTGCCACTGATTGACTAATTAGTTAAAAAGTCCTATGCAATCAATCTTCAAATGTCTCCTCAAATTCTCTTTCCATTGGCTCCATCTTAATCCCTTCTGGCCCCCAACTCCCCGTCTGACAGTGTAAAATCAGATCTCACTCCGGTTTTTAATTTGCATTTTCCTGATTATTACTGCAGTTGAATGTCTTTTCATATATTTATTGGCCATTTGGATTTTGTTCTGTAAATTGCCCATTTATCTCCTTTGTTTTACTTTTGGGTGTTTTTATCTTTGAGGGTATGTTTTATATATTTTGGATTTCAGTCCTTGGTTTCATTTCTTTTTCTACCTTCCTGCTCCTGCATTTATCTTTGGTCCCGTGGGATAGGTAAGGAAGACATGAAGTAGGAATGTCGGGGTTAAAGGCAATGGGTAAAGGAGTGAAACTTATTTTCTTAGAGCTGGATATGGTGGAACAGTGTAGAAGAAAGAGCATAAATTTTGGAGTTAGGCCTCTATTCTTATCCCTACTCTACCACTTGCTGTCTGTGTAACTGGTCTCGTTCCATAGCCTCTCTGGCCCTCTGTTTCATATGTAAAACCTGCCTCTGTCTATGGTGGTGTATGGTTAAGGTGAGCACGCATGGAGTTCCTGGCACATACCTATCAGATGCTTCCTCTTCACTTACCTGTGTGTGCCTGTCGGACATCACTGACTCTTCTTCCAAAAGAAGACTATGTTTTTCTCTTGTTCCATGGGGTTCCCTCCTCCCATCACAGTACTGGATGTTGAGAATTCCTTGCTCTGAATTCATTAAAGTTCATTTCCTCAACAAACATTTCCTGAGCCCATTTTTAATGCCCAACACTGTGCTGTAGTCTTGAGATCCAAAAATATGACGTGGTCCTTATCCCTGTGAAGTTCATGTTCTTCTGGGAAGTTTGTACAATATCAAATAGTAGCGTTAAACTTTATTACATGGTGTTTGTCTGATTGAAACCATCACGTGGGCTCTGTAAAGACCAGTTTCCCATTGTCTCTGAATGCATTCAGATCACACCTGGTGTCACCAGTGCTTTTGTTCTTTTTCTTCCCTTTGATTTCTCTTGGTCTCTACTGACATCTTTATCTTTGTGCCCCTCTTTCTTTTTCGGCCCTGTCTTTTTTTGTTTGAAAGTGGATTGTCAAGCAGAGCTCTGGTCCATTCAAAAGCATTTGTTTGCCTGATCTAAATTTAACCTATGTGTAGCTTTTTAGTCAAGGGAAACTAGATTAATTTGAAGCATTCAGAGGCCATAGCAAATATGCCCTTAATATACTCCATTCAATTTAATAACAGGAGCTTCTCTCTTATTATTTCAAGATTCAAAACAACTTACAGAAGTTGCTCGAGAATGGTGACTGACCGACCAGATTGCCCGGGCCAACATAATACCTCGCGCTTCCCTTTGAAGAAGGTGCTTCTCTGATGCGGCCTGGCGGAGCGCTCCCTGCTGGCCAGAGGAGCGAGCAGATGGCATCCCCAGCCATGTTTGCACTGGGAGGCCTCCAGCTCAGGAAAGTGGGGAGAGGGAATAATTGTGGTTCCTGTGCAATAAACGTTGACCTTGACTCTCTGAGAAAGTTTTCAGTGCTGCTGCCTGAAGAAAACAGACTCATCCCAGGAGGTCTCCGGAAGGACCTGGTAGATGGACCCTGTATTAGATGATTGTGGTCCAGTGGTTATCGTGACTGTGTCAGCAAACACACTCCACCCCATGCCTTTTTCATCCTACCCACCCACCTTTTCTCTCCTTTACACCCCAACCTTCGAACTAAGGGATATATCATGTGCCAACAAACCTGATATGGTCCTTTAAAGAATTAGCCATGAGTCTCCAAAAGGCAATAAATAGCTCTAATGAACATACTTGCTTCCAAGAAGTAACACCAGCATTTTGTCTTTTGTTTTTTCCTTCTGCTGTCATGTTCTAGTTTAAATCATGTTCTAGTTTAAATCATCTGTGTATCTTAACTTCTCATTTGAGTACTGGCAAGAATATCGGGCAAAGTAGATTAAACTATCCCATTTATTTTCTGTTTTGTCCCTCTAATACTTCATTAGACTGATTCTCACCCACCCCATGTCAAGAATCTGTGAGACCTGGGACTGAAGTACTAAATGAACTAACTTTGAAACCAAAACTAATCTTTAAACCAAAAGTATAATCATGATTTGATACAGGATGAAAACCACTGAATTTTTAAGATGATAGGTGGACTATGTTCATTTTGAAACAGGATGTCTGTTTTGAATGCTGAAAGCCCTTTCAGCATGACGGTAGCATGCTCTTTTCTTTTGCTGACTAAAATAATAACTGGTGGTTTGCTAACTTCTATTTACCATATGGGTTGCCTGGTTTTTATTAATAATTATTTAGGTACCATAAGATCTGTAATATAAAAGATATTCTGTTTCTATCTGCAATGCATTTTATAATCATTTCTATGAAATGTATTTTGTTTAATCATATAAGCTAATAAGTGAATTGGTTACATCCTTTGTATTTGTTAGCCTACTGGACAAGAATTGTGCCTGGTGCACCCCTGGCTTTTAATAAATACTCATTGGTTAAAATGCCCTGCTAACACTGTGTTTTGTCAATTTGTGAATTATTTTAACTGCTGCTCACTTCCTCTCTACTTACCGCCAACTCACCCATACTTTTTTCCTGAGTATTCATTTCAAAACTTAAAAGTGATTTAAATCCTTGAGTTTTAATAACATAAGGGGAAGAAAATGAACTTTGAAATCAGAACTCTAATGCTTGATTCCAGGGTTCACACTGTATGAGTTTTGTGACCTTAAGCAAGATATTTGGCCATTTTCCCCCATTTTATTGATGAGGCTGAAAGGACCAAAAAAAAGTGTCACTGTGAGGATTAAATGTGATAATGTCTCTAAAGTATATCACCGTGTCAGGCAAGTAGTCAACTCTCAGCACAGGTACCATACTCATTATTTTAAAAAAAGGTTTTCATATCTGACATTCCAGTTTTATAAAAGTTCTATATCAGTGTTTTATACTCAAAACCCATTAGAGATTCAAAAGTGGGTCCGCCACCTCTGGAGAGAAATTTTACAACTGTATGAAGAGACTTTAAGAGGTTCAAATTTCACTGATCTAGTAATCTAATATCTAGGAATTTATCCTAAAGCAGTAAACAGATACCTAGTCAAAGATTTATACACAAGAACATTCTTTGAAGCTTTAAAACAGCAAAATAGTAGAGACTCTACATATTCAATAGCGTAACAGTTAAATGATGTAGTTATTTAGAAGAATGTTATCAAAGAATGGCATAGAAAACAGCATTACAAGGGTAGGCACGAAACTACATGGTTTGATCCCAATTTTATAAAGAAATTCCCGTGTGTGTGTGTGTGTGTGTGTGTGTGTGTGTGTGTGCACGCGCGCATGTGTGTGTGTACACATACATACTACATATATATGGAAGCACACACACACATTGAAATTTTCTATATTCTCTACATTTTGCATAATGAAAAACTTCTACCTTTTTTTAATCAGATAAGTTGATAAAAAAAATATTCAGTGGCTCTCTGGGAATCAGATCTTACAACTACGCACACCCCGCGTCCCCAACGCTATTGCTATTTCTGCACCAGGAGCCGCTTTTTTAGTGTTTTTTCCAACAACCACTGTAGTTGACTCTTCCAAAGAGGGAAAGTACTTCATCATTTCCAGATTCAGGGTTTTGTGTTTATTTTGTTTGTTATGTCTTGTTTTTTGTGTGTGTGTGTGTGTATTTATTTTTTTTGCTTTGGGAATATTGCTGCTGCTTGTTTTGTTTTTTATAACTACTCCTAAGTCAAAATCTACTGCAAGAGGATCTAAATGATGATGCTCAGGTCATCTGTCCACATATTAACTACAGATAAGCATGGGAAAGCAAGCATCAGGGATTTTTCAGGCTCTACCACCTAGGTACAAAAGTAGGGAATTCTAAAATAGGAAGGGGTTTCAGATGCTGAGTGGCCAAACTAATAGCAAATGTCCACCATGTATACCTTGGTGTTTAAAACTTGAGTGTTACCTTTCTAGAATCAAAAGAAAAAACTTAAAAAGAGATTGACTGTAATGCTATTTCTATACATTCGGATGTTTTAATCTGTGATTAAATATATACTATTTTGGTGAACAGAAATTACCAGTCTCACATAAACTGGAAATGCTATTATTACTGACCTCCCAAGCTTTGTGAATATTTAAGATACCTTCCTATATATACTCCACAACACTCCAAGGTATTTCCCTGGTATTCATTTATGCAATTCTTCGAAACCACCCCAGACACATTTTTAGGATGGCTTTTCCTTGCCTTCCCCAGCTCATCTTATCCATAAATTCATGGAGTCAGATAGAAAATTTCCCACTTAAATATGAATTGTCTCATATGCTGTTCTGATTTATGTATCCTAATAGTGAAATTCAGGTGACACTTTCCTTGTTTATCTGTATCTGGTGATCTAAAGGTCATGGACACTAACATGTTACAGATAGCTCGGGTGATTTTGCTCTAAGCATTTTTTTTAAGTCAAAATTCTATACAAGTACATCAGTACTAGTTACGCCATCATTTGGGATCCATAATCTGATCTCACAAAGGAGCCCAGTGACATAATATTCTTTTCATGTGCTTCTTTTAAGCCTATCCCTGCTAATAATGATGATATTGCCAGTTCTTGACAACAAAACAAAAAAAATCAGACATTAAATGAAGCAGCTTTGATCTCTGAATTTCCAGGAGTTCTGTATTTTTTCCAAATATGAAGCCTTACCCAAAGCAACCTACAGGTTCAATGCAACCACAATCAAAACTTCAATGCCATTTTTCAAAGAAATAGAACAGACAGTTCTAAAATTTGTATGGAAGCACAAAAGACCCTAAAAGCCAAACAAAGCAATCTTGAAAAACAGATATGAAAGTACCATGCTCCCTGATTTCAAACGTTATTATAAAGCTATAATTGAAACAGTATGGTATTGGCATAAAAAGAAACACATAGACCTATGGGAATAGAAAGCCAAGAAATAGACTCGTGCATACATGGTAAATTCATTTACAACAAAGGAAACAAAAATACGCAATAGAGAAAGGACAGTTTCTTCAACAAATAGTGTTGGGAAAACTGGACAGCAACATACAAAAGAATGAAACTGGACCACTCTTACACCATACACAAAAATCAATTCAAGGGCCGGCCGAGTGGCGCGTTGGTTAGGAGTTGGTTTGGGATGCCAGCTCTGAGCAGCAGGGCCCCGGTTTGGGTCCTGCATGAGGGCCAGTGACGCTGCGCCCTCTACAGCTAAGATGGTGAACAACAGGTCAACCTGGAGCTGGGCTGCCGTGAGTGACTGGCGATGGTGTAGGCTGCAGCCC
>NW_017731371.1:4299796-4372314 GCF_001890085.2 Hipposideros armiger
GGAAGCACTTGGGCACTGTTGGTGGGAAAATAAATTGGTGCAGCCACTATGAAAACAGTATGGAGGTTCCTCAAAACTTAAAACTAGAACAAGGCCAGTCAAGTGGATCAATTAGTTAAGAGCTCGCTCAACAGTGCAAGCTCTGAGCAACAGGGTCGCCGGTTCGACTCCCAGCCCGAGCTGAGCTGCCGCTGAGCTGCCAACAGGTGGCAGGATGGCTCAGCTAAAAAAAAATAAAAAATAAAATAAAATAGGGCCAGCCAAGTGGCTCAGTTGGTTAAGAGCTCGCTCAAGAGTTTGAGCTCTGAGCAACAGCAGCTCGATTCCCAGCCCGAGCTGAGCAGCCGCTGAGCTGCCAACAGGTAGCAGGATGGCTCAGCTTAAAAAAAATAAAATAAAATAAAAATAGAACTATCGCATATTCTATCAATTCCACTTCAGGGTAGTTACCCGAAGAAAATTAAAACACTAACTCAAAAAGATATATGCACCCCCATGTTAATGGGGGCATTGCAGCATTATTTACAACAGCCAAGATATGGAAACAACCTAAGTATCTATTGATGGATAACTAGGTTTAAACTTTTTGACACACACATACACACACAAACACACAAACACACACAAGAATATTATTCAGCCATAAAAAAAATGGTGTCTTTCCATTTGCAACAACATGGATGGACCCTGAGGGCAATATGCCAAGTGAAATAAGTCAGAGAAAGACAAATACTGCATGATTTGACTTATATGCAGAATCTTAAAAAAAGCAAACAAACAAACACCAACTCACAGATACACAGAACAGAATGGTAGTTGCAAGAGGCTGAGGGTGGAGGAGTGGGCAAAATGGATAAAGGGTGTCAAAAGTTACAAACTTCCAGTTATAAATAAGTCCTGGGGATGTAATGCACAGCATGAGGCTATAGTTAATAATACTGTATTGCATGTTTCAGAGTTGCTGAGAGGAGATCTTAAAAGTTATCACAAGAAAAAAAGAATATGTAACTGTATGATGACCAATGTGAACTACACTTAGTGTGGTGATCATTTTGCAATATATGCAAATATGGAATCATGTTGTACCCCTGAAACTACAAGGTGTGGTCAAATAATACCGTGAATTCTTAAATTTTAAAAAAATTATTATAGAAGACACATTGCAATTAATCTCCCTCAAAACACTCCCCCTCGCTTCAAACACACTTATCTCATTGTTCTTGCCACTTTCTGAAGCAGTTCCGGAAATCCTCTTTCATGAGCGTCTTTAGTTGCACTATCATGGCTGCCTCAATGTCCTGAATCATTTTGACTATGGGGAAGAGCCAGAAGTCACATGGTGCTAGATCTAGTGAATAAGGTGGATAAGGACACACCGTAATGTGTTTGACAGCAATTGCCGTACCAATTGATGTGTGACATGGAGTGTTATCATGATGGAGGATGAAATAAAGACACTCACAAAAGAGGACTTCCAGAACTGCTTCAGAAAGTGGCAAGAGCGATGGGATAAGTGTGTTTGAAGCAAGGGGGAATATTTTAAGGGGGATTAATGGCAGTTTGTCTTTAACTGTAATAATTTTTTTTTCAATCTAAACATTCACTGTATTGTTTGGTCACACCTCATATTTTATTCATTGCCTTCTCTGCATATGAGAATAGGGTGATTGAGAGCCAATCATCTCTCCATCCAAGCAGTGTAGGCTCTTGCCCCCCCTCACTCATGGGCCCTATACAGGTAGTGATCCCATACCCCTTTACTCTTCCTCCATCTAAAGATTGTGAGTGTGAACTCTATTCCTTCTTCTCTGCACATACATGGACCACAATAGGAAGCAACAAAAATCTTCCCCATGATCCAGCTAGGCATTCCTTGCCCCAGGGTGAAAGAGCCTCTACTGAGTGTGCAGTTCAAGGCAGTAAGAGAGAAATAGTTTGTTAGCTGCCAAAAGGAATGTCTGTGCTTTTGTCTAACCAGTGTCATCCTTAGAGCAGTCTATTATTTTTTTAAGAGCCATGCAGTCTTAAGCATTTTATTTTATTTTATTTTTATTGGTTTCAGGTGTACAAAACAATAATCTGTCTTATTTCTAATTTTTAACACTCTTATTGATGTATAATTTATATATAGTAAACTACACATGTTTAAAGTGTACCATCTAAATTGGACATAGGTATACACTTGTGAAACCATCACTACAATCAACATAATAAGCATAGGGCCGGCCGAGTGGCTCAGTTGGTTAACAGCTTGTTCAAGAGTGCAAGCTCTGAGCAACAGGTAGCAGGATGGCTCAGCTGGTGACAGCACGTGCTCCGAACAAGGTTACCTGTTTGAGATGGTGAGCTACGCCCGCCCACAACTAAAGACTGAACTCAGCACTTTGAGCTGAGCTGCCACCTGGATGGCTCAGTGGATAGGGCGTGTGCTCTTAATAACAAGGCTGCCAGTTCAACTCCCACATGGGATGGTGGCTACGCCCACCCACAACTAATTGAACACAGCACCTTGAGCTGAACGGCGCGACTGGACTTGGAGCTGAGCTAGCTGCGCTCTCCACAACTAAGATTGAAGGATAACAACTTGGCTGTTCCCCTTCCCCAATTCCCCAACACTGTTCCCCTCCCACTATTCCCCAATAAAATCTTTAAAATAAAAAGAGAATTCTGCAAGTGGATTATTAGTTGTAATAGTGAAAGGAGCCACTCCTACTTTCTATGTTGACTCTTGGACCCATGGCTATAGGAGAGGTACACATATATGTATTGGTTTCTGCTTCATAGTACCTACTGTATCCTATAAGATAGAACCCCATGCTTTCAGGTGTCTCTCCTAACAGGGTCCTTATAAGCCATGCCACTGTCCTATTAAGCCAGCAGCTTCTGAGAGATGGAGTATGTGCTGAAAACCAGTGGAGTCCATGGGCACTAACCCTTTTGCTGTGAGATGAGTTTCTTGGTCAGAAGCAATACAGTGTGGAGTATGGTCACCATGATGGTGAATAAGGCAGGGACATTATGGGCAAGGAAGGTAGATCAATACCGAGAACACACATCTCTTCCAAAGAAAACAAATCTCTTTCCGTCCAAGCTGGAAAAGGTCCAATGTAATGCGTCTTGCCACCAAGTACCTGGCTGGTCCGCAGGGGAGTGGTGCTCCCTCAAAGGCTCAGTGGCTGTTGCCAGATTCGGCTTTCAGCCCACTCGGCCTCGGTGAGGGCAAGTCTGTATGGTTGAACCCAGAGCAAAACATCATGATAATCTCCATTAATCTCCATTTAGTCTCGATTTAAAGATTAAAATTCCAGTGGGTTATTTTAGATTGAGTACAGAGCAAAGACCCTAGCCCTTACAGCTGCACTTTCAAACTTACACACACACACACACACACACACACACACACACAGAGCTTCCAGCTTCCAGTCTGCATGCCCATCAGCATTGGACTTGTTAAAATGCTATTTATTTAGTGAAACCTCCCTGAGGAAGTCAGACAGGAGCCAGTCAGCTGTCGGGGATGGGGGAGTGGGGGGTGTAAACGATTTTCTAGATTGCTTGGCATTGAATTGTTCTGCTGACTATTTTAGCAGAGAATGGCGGGGAATGAGGAATCGGCATTTCCTCCGCTGCACTTTCCCTCATGTTTTAAGGCTGTGGCAGATTTCCATTCAAGAGGCAAAGTCACCCATGGGAAATGAAGCCATTTCTTGCTAAGGAATAAGAACGACAGTCACATGGTACTGCTGGGGCTCTGACACGGCTGATCTGCGTGACATTGCGTAGAAGATGTGCTGTGCTGTCGGCTTTACCGACAAGCATATTGTGACCCAATTTGTTTGCCAGGCAGTTGTTCCAGGAAGGCAGTTGACTGACAGAAGAGAATGGAAGGCAGAGCGCTGTTGGCACAATCAAAGCTGTGTGGCTGCTGAGCTTAATAAAACGCTGTGTAAATTCGGAAGTCACCTGGAGCAAAGAAAATTAAATAACAAGGAGAAAGAGGGATTAACTGGCAATAAAACACAGGGCGATTTCTACCCGCGTCTCCCTGTTCAACTGTCACCTAGTGGACTAAAGCCCAGAAAATTAGTCCTCATCTAGGCTCAAAAGCCTCGCCCTGAGCAGAATCCTGTGGGTAATCTTGGTAAAGCTTTGGGCCAGTGTACACATCCTTTTGCTGTCATTGTTTTTTTAACTCTTGGGAAACCTTAAGAGAGGTTTTCAATTGTATTTTACCTCCTTCTGAATGATCAGTGAGGAGCGTATGATATTGATGCTTTCCTCCAACCCTGCAACATGAAATCCAGTTAAAGGCAGGTCTACCTGGCAGGCTAGTGATGGTATTATTGATCCTACTGCCCAAATGGATTTTTGAATGAAGTTTTATAAGAAAATAACACTGTATATGAACTCTTTGAGAGGCTTGAGCTCACTCATGGCTCCTCATCTTTTTTCTTATACTTTCAACGTCAGAAGTAATGATTAATTTCAAAGACCAAATTATACAGAAACAGGTCCCCGGAGGTGTGAGATGAATTGGGTGATCATTTGGAGTAACTGTAAACCTTCCTGAGCAATTGATTCATTTCTCCTTTTGAGGGCCAGAGTATTAAATTGGGTGGGAATCCACACTTTACATCAAGTTACAGTCTCCAGTAGAAGGATCTGGGAAATATACCCTCCCCTGATTTAGCCAGGGAAGAAAAAGAACATGACTGGGTCCAGTAAGAACTACAGTCTTCCATTTTTACATGGAGCTTAAATGAAGGTTAAAGGTTTGCGAAATGTTGTCTGGGGGAAGTGGTAATGAATATGAAATAGGGACACCTCTAAAGCCCTTGAAGCTATAAAATGGCATAAAACTACAACATGATGATGATGGCACTAAGAAAGCTGCTGTTTCTCTGTGATGAATAATAATAATGGCTTGAATAGATGTATGTGAAAAGCCACCAGCTCTCTATTTGGTTCTACTCCAAGTAAATAGTCCCACCTGACCACACCTGTTGCTGAGGTAGATGCATAGCACCAGGAACATGAGCTTCCTGGAAAAATAGGAGGCGTGTGTTTTTCTAAATCAATATTTTTATAGTCTTTTGTTTGGGTTCCATCAGGCTTTGTACATAGGAAGACTTCCCAACATTGGGGTAAATATTAATAAATCAACCTATGACGTTTATAAAAGACAAACTAAGTTGCTGCCATACCCTGCTTCCAACTTTACAAACAGTGCCCGAGACGGCGAGGTGAAGTCATTTTCTGAAGGCTGAGCAGCCAGGACTGGCCGAAGGGGACTTGCTTCAAAGGGTGCAGCTTCCTTTCACATCTGGGGGCTCACCATGGGGGTGTTTTTATTTATACACACCCGTACTACCCAGACCCTGGTATCAGGAAATGAACAGGCACGGAACTTGGATGGAACATTGTTCCACCCATGAATTTTGTTTTCATTCGATATTTAGGATCTCATAAAAACTGTCATATTTTATGTTTCATAATATTATTTCTGTACTTTTTGGTACTTGGCACCAATGATGAAGACAGCACTCAACGGTATAACTGGACCTTGTGATTCGCTGCTGAGACCCTAATTTAATCAGCTGGGGCTTAACCACTGCCCCAGGTGGAAACACTTGAAGCTTTAGCTGCTCATTTTCCCAGGTGTTCAAGTTTCACCTACCTGTCAAGCTGTCACAAGCACACTGCTCTCCTGGTTACTCTGGCCCTGGAAAAAACACAGGCCTTCCTCTGCCCCCCTTGCTGAATCTGGTGGTTCTGAAGCCATGGGCCCAGTTTGAGGAGGAATTCCCTGAGTGGGTCCTCCCAGGCAGCAACGCTGTGCTTCCCCAGGGGTTAACTCCCAACGGGATTAAAGGCATTGGCCCTCCCACCAAAGCAGTGTGGCCCATGGAATGCCAACCACACAATCCTAGGGAGGTGGATGTTTGTTGAAACCAACACTGTGTCCCCAATAGGAGCTCCTGAATTAAAATCTCTGGTGGTGGGTTTGGGAATGTAGTGCCACTCACAGCAGAGTAAAATGGTTAAATCCAAATTGGCCCTGGGTGTGAACCCTGAGGTCCTTTAGAAATTCACTGCCAGCAAAACCCCTGTCCATGCGCTGTGAGGAGCAAGAGGCAGCAGCCAATGTTGCACTCAGCTCAAGTCAGACCCCGAATCCTTTGGGCCATCCCAGGTTTCTTTCTAGCTCTGAGGACATGACCTAGGACTGGTCTTCATGGTTACACAATACACTGGTTAAGCCTATTCCAGATTTATTAATGGCAGGAGTCAGCTCAAACCATTATCAACACAGAGCATGAATTAAAATGTTCACTGACGAACACCAGAGCACATTTCAAACCAGAAATTTCCATTGCTGTAAACACAGTCGTGCATGTCTAAAGCAGATCGTACACTGAGAGCGTCTCTGGAGATAAGGAAATATTTGTGTTCCTAACCCAGAGGCAGAGGGCCTTGAAACCACCACATAGCTGCCTCCTTGAACCGGGAGGCTCTCATACTCCAGAGGATAAACCAGCTCAATTTGTTCCACTTTGTATACCTCGCTGCTCATCAGCACCTACAGTGAAATTTAAATAGACTGCAAACGCAACAAAAAAATAAATTTCTTAGTGCAACTTCAAAGTTAAGAATCCTAAGATATGTTCTCTTCTGGCTTCAGAATGCACTGAAACAGGAAGTCAGCCTCACAACAGGGAGGGGGCCTCAGGGAAATATGGCCCAACCTTTTTTGAACATACTCTCCTTGGGGGAGCAAAGTCCCTCACAGCTTGCCCACCCTTCCAACTTTCCTATGGGGAAATAAAAAGTTTGATAACAAAGAATGAAAGGAGAAGAATCAGTCAAAATGGTAATAATGGAGCAATTTTACAAGAACAAGACAGTTACCAAAAGAAAATTGTAATAATAATTTTACAAATACATTATTTAATACGAAAGTATCAACACCTCTAGATGATGCCCAACTTCAGTGATGACTGGCCATTAGGGTAATGGCATTATTTATCATCCACACCATGACACTTCCGGGAGCAACAAGTGGTGCTATTAATATCTTCACCGGACAGCAGGCATAAACCGGAACTGCCCCAGGAGATCCAGAGCTTAGGGCCACCCAAGTGACAATTCACAAACAGCATGTCCTTGAAGAAAAGTGTAGGTACTCCAAGCTTCTGTGCACTTGCTCATTAGAGACTTTGCAACATTATTGGTGGTCAAATACTGAAAGGAAGGCCTCACAATTCTCCAGCAACAGGCTGAATCTAGTGTCCAAACACTCATGACAGATTTGGCCTTCTTGCAAGCTGACATCATCAGTCCATGAGGGTCTAAATCTTCAACTGCCCCACCTCTCCTGTCATTCAGCTCCAAACATTTCTTAATTTGGGCTTCTTTTTAAATTTACGAGTTCTTTTTACATCTCAGATTTCTTTAGTAGTGTTATTTGGTTTCCAACCTATGAGCTGTTTAAGTTATTCTTCTGTTACTGATTTCTAATATTATTGACAATTACGATCAAATAACATACTCTGGATGGTATTGTTCTGCTTGGAATTTATTAATGCATCCTATTGGGTTGTCGTAAAAGTCACGACGCAATTTTGCAACAAAAAACATAGAAAAAATACGTCGTGACTTTTCCAACAACACAATATACATGATCTAATGCATTGTATTAAAGTTTTCTGGAGAAACAGAACCCGTAGGCTACATAGCTATTATATATATAAGAGGAGATTTGTTATGTGAACTGGCTTACAAGATTATAAAGGTTGAGAGGTCCCACAATCTGCCATCTACACACTGGAGAACCAGAAAAGCCAGTGGTATAATTCAGTCTGAGTCCCAACGCCTCAGAACCAGGAGCTCCGATGTCCAGGGCAGGAGAAGATGGAGGTCACAGCTCAAACAGAGAGAGCAAATTTGTCCTTCCTCCGCCTTTCTGTTCTATTTGCCCCAACAGATTGGATGCCCACCCACATTGGTTAGGGGGATCTTCTTTACTCAGTCCACTGATTCAAATGCTAATCTCATCCCAAAACACCCTCACAAACACACCCAGAAATCTTTCACCAGGTATCCGGGTATCCATCAGCACAGTCAAGTTGACACAAAATGAACCATCACATGCATGGTTTTTTAATATTTAGTTTTTGCTCAAAAAGAATGCATTTTTCTGTTTGAGTGGTCCGCTGACCCCATTTTTTACTTCCTTGTGTGCCTGTGTTACCACTTCTGTGTCTGTGGGTGCTGGTGACACGGATACCACTGTCTTCATCAGTTTCCTCAAAAGATCCAGTACAAGTTCCTGAATGTGTAAATTTACTGCAGTTGGAAGTGTCCCATTCGCCACGTACTGTACAGCCTTGTGCTATCACACTTCTTGTCCTCCTCCTCGCCCATCTCTCAGAGTGGGCCCTTTGCCAAAGTCTGTGCTCACACCACGTGACCTTCCCTGAGCTGCCGTCCCAGCCTGGAGGCCTACTTCCTGCCCCCAAGGGAGCTCCTCCATGCTTTGCCTCCACAAAGATGAAGCCCTCCTTGCTAGGGATTTGCTCACCAGCTTCAAAGGGAATAAGACTGTCTTCCTAGATTACACCGGGTAATCGTAACTCTAAATATCACATAATCGTAACTCTAAATATCACATTTATTAGGTACCTTGAGAACTTAGTACTCAAACATACTAAAAGGATCACAGTATACCATCCCCAAATATGCCATTTTGGCATAAGAATTCTTTTGAGCTGAAGGTATTTGAGTCCCTGAAATCCCTTATCTACCTAAAAGCAGAGCCTCCCCCCAACACTCAATTATCATTAAGATGTTTACAAACCACCAAAATTAGATCAATTCCCAAATCTAAGTAACTACAGAACAATCTCGAAGAATTACATATCCAGAATGACTATTGAGCCCATCATGTAAGATACTTGAGATTATTACTATTTCTTTTTAACAACACAACATCAGTAAACTCTATTTCATTAGGTCCCTCAAATCTTAGCATACCTGAAATATGTTTCCATTCTCTCGGACCAGGTGGGGCCAAACTCTGGATGAGTAACCAGGTAAATAATCCTGTATCACTGCATGAGATGTTTCTTAACAGGCTTGCAAACATATCTCAAGAATATAAGGTTATTTGCAAAAAAAAAAAAAACATTTCCAGGAAAAGTTTGCTTTTCAGCAGAGGGACTAGAGAGTTGAAAGCCCCACGAATAAATGAACAAACGCTGCACACAGGGCTGCCCAGGGCCCTCCCGCAGGGCCCAGAGGCGGAGCCACGTCCTTCTTTCTGGTCCTTTTCTCTTGAGGCCAGTTTGGGCGTTTCACCCCTGCAGCAGCACAGTGCCCCTCATCCAATTCCCTCCGAGGCCGGGACATGCGCAGACAGCACCCACTGCCCTGAAACCAAAAAGGGACCAAAGTAACTTATCTCAACCTTACACAGAAGAGTTTCAGGGGCTCCAACTTCCCATTTCCTAAAAATCTGCGGGAGGAAACCCATTCAATTGTTCAAGATTCCTAAAGCCAGTGAAATTCCCTGGATTTTTCTCATGATGACCTGAGTGTTACTGGGCATTGCTTCTAAGTTATTCCAACCAAATAGAGCCTTCTGTGCCTTTGGAAACCATTCAGTGGAGAAAATCCACACACTGACTTCCACCATCCATTCAAACTGCACCCCAGATCACCCATGATGGAATCGTACATCTTTCACAGATCCCTAATCGCAGAGGGCAGTTTTCCTGTCCTCTTTCTGGGCCCCAGACTTGCTTAATAAAATATATTCCATGTGTCTTCCTTCCTCCACATGTGACAGATGACCAGGATACTTAGGTCTTTTATTTGGAGAAAATCCATAAAAAGCAATAACCAAATAGTATTCATTCAATTCTTTTTTCCATATAATTCAAGAAACCAACTGCCAAGTATAATGGCCCCAAATCTTCTAAATCTCAGACTGGTCTGAATTGGTAGTGTATGTGGCCACCCCCACCCACAGGCACACACCAATCATGGAATGTTCTGGACTCGGGACTACAGATGGAGCCAGCTGTCACATCTCAGATCGTAGGTTTTACCGAAAAGCAGATCGAGTGGGAAATTCCAGCTGAGTGGGGACTGAGAGTGGTTTTCTTCCCTCAGATTGGGTGTGTGAGAAGGAGGGGGTGTTTGTTTTTTTTTCCACTCTCCACCAAGCAGAGCTTTCCAGCACACAAGCCTGAAAAGAATTTCTCTTCTCTGAGACCTGTGTAAACACTGGGAAATTACCCACCATGTATAATAAAATGGTCCCTGGCTTGTTAGGTTGTTTTGGTTTGTTTTTTAAGATTTTTTATTGGGGAATTGAGGGAGGGGAACAGCGCTGGGGGGGTCGGGGGAAGGGGAACAGACACATTGCTGTCCTCTCGTTCCTCAGTCTAGCTGTGGAGGACATTGCTTCACTGGCCCATGTTGCTATTGTGATCACTGTGCTCTTCCCGGCTGAGGCAGATCAGTCGCCGGCCTCTGGATGGCCACTCACAGCGGCTCTTGGCAGCTCACACCAGCTGCCAGCTGCTCACGCTGGCTGCTGGCCACACACGGCAGCTCATGGCAGCCCACTGCAGCAGGGGCTGCAGCCTACGCTTTCGCCAGCGACAAACGGCAGCCCAGCTCCAGGTCGAGCTGCTGTTCACCATCTTAGCTGCAGAGGGTGCAGCGTCACTGGCCCTCATGTGGAATCCGAACCGGGGCCCTGCTGCTCAGAGCTGGCGTCCAAGCCAACTCTTAACCAACACGCCACTCGGCTGGCCCCCCTTGGCTTGTTTTGTTTGCTTGCTTGGTCTTGGGTAAGCCTATCTAGGTACCACCCAAATATGCCAAGTCATTCTTGTTGTGCTTGTCTCTTAAAACATTGTCTTTTTCACTTAGCCTATGAAGTCTGACTTGTCAGAGCTGCATATTGTGATTCTCAATGTTGAAACTCTAAAAGCAACTCATGTCTCAGGAATGACGTGTGGCCATTCAGTGGTTTTCAACTGAAAATAGTGACAGTGATCAAAAAGCACAGGGATGCAAAGCAAACAGCCTCCCCAAATGCCCCACTGATATGCCCCAAATGCCACGAGCAAGGAGGGCAAAAGGACATATTAATTTCTTGGAGAAATCAGAGTATTACTCTGGCTAAATACTGAGTTACGTTAAGTAAGATTCTGAAGAAAATAAGAGTAGATAGGTAATGTAACTACAGGGTGTTACAATTTAATGAATGATATTAAAATTGTACAGATTTCATTTTATCCTCTGTCTGGGCTTCAGAGAGGGCAGGAGACGGGCCAGTAACAAAAAAGAATCTTTTCTATTAAGAAAATACAGATGGGTTTTTACTCAGTATTAAGAAAACCACTTTCATAGATGCATATACAGGGAAATGGCAGTTTTTGGTTTGTTTTCTGTTTTTGTTTTCTGACCTAATTTATATTATACCAATAGAAATACTAGTTCTCTCTCTTACAAAGGCAATGAGACAGCAAGAAACAGGCAGGATTACCTGGGTAAGGACTTTCATGTATCAAAAAAACTGTGAACCCAAAATATGTCTTGATAATTAAGAAAAGCAACTTACAAATGATCACATACACAGAATTATTCCATTTAAAAAAACCCCAACTATGTAATTAATGTCCCCCATGGGATAGAATTCCAGCTCTCTTTCAAGTCCTCTGAAAGCATGTGCAGGGGTCCTGGCCCAATGCCCTGCCTCACTCCAGACAGGCACTCTAGCCTCCCCTCCCTCCTCCTGGAAAGTCTTATCAAATGTGCTAACCTCCTTTTTGCTGGAGGGGAGGAGGGACCTCTCCCCTACCCTGTCAGGCTCTGGGGCTGGGGCCTGTGAATTGAACTGACAAAAGATTAACAGGAGAAAAAGCGTACAAATTGTATTTGATGTTAATATTTTTCCGTGGCCTGCAAGGGGGGGCGGGGTTCCTAGAAGGAAGTGGAAACCCGAAAGAAGCAGTAAGACCAGAGGGCTTATGCACCACTTTAACAATGAGTGATAAATTATAGAGATATGACAAGACAAATGGAAAACGGGTTTGGGCTAAAAGCAGTAAATTCTGGGAAAGTGACTAGGAAGTACACGGGGGAAACCTAATGGAAAAAAATGGTCATTTCCAAAGGGTTTGTGCAGACTCATCTCGTGTCCACTCCCTGTCTCCGATGATAAGAATGTTCTCCCTTCCTGACACAGGGAGGACACATTCCTCACGGGGATATTTTATGCCCTACTTTTAAATATAATGGGGGAGGTCAGAGAGCCTTCCTGCATCTGCTGTTTCGCAAGTGCCTTCAGTTCAAAATAATCAGCATGCCAAAGCAGCATTTTTGGGGGTGGCATGTCCTGGATGCCTTCACTTCCCTGACCTTTGCCTGGACACTCAGCTCTTTGCATCACTGACTTCTTACCATTCTGATCTCAGCTGAAATGTTTTCTCCTCAACAAGGGCTTTCCTGACAGCCCTCTCCCCCTCCTCCATCTGAATTAGAATATTCTTCACTCCTCTCTCACCCCATAATTCTATATCACTGTATACTCTGTTTTAAATGATACTTTGTTTCAGATATCTCAATATGTAGTCAATGTACTTGTTGATTTACTTGTTTATTGACCCTTGTCTGGAGGGACGGCAAAGACCACGCCTGCTTGTTCTCCAAAGCCTCCCAGCACTCAGCACAGAGCCCGCTCTACAAACGTTCAGTAAATAAATGAGCGCACAGAGACAAGGATATACATCCAAGTGTTGGCAGTACTTGTCTCTGTTTGTTGAGACTGTGGCTGCTAAATTTCTTCTCTTTTGCCTACCTGCATTTTCTAGTTGTTGTTTTGTTTTGTTTTTCAATGCCCTGCATTCACAATAAGAAAATAAGTTATTTTTACATTTTTAAAAGATGTTAATGTTAATAACCTGCTAAAGTGCTTCTTTAATTGCAAGGAGCCACATAACTATATAACAGAAGCTCGAGGCTTTTCAAGAGCTCCAGAACGAAGGACGGTTCATTTCTGCAGTGATTCATTCCTCTCTTCTAAATGTGACCAAGGAGGTTACTACATGGAATACACGTGAAGGGACAGTGAGCCTCGATGGAAAGATCATGGGTTTCCGGTTCAGCCTGATCCAGGTTCCCATAATGACCCTTCCAGCTCCCAGCTCTGTAGACATGAGCAAATAATCGCAACCCTCTGAGCATTATTATGCTCTTTTTCCACAAATTATTCATGTAAAAATATCCATTTTTCTGCTATTGTTTTATATATAATATTTTGTTCCTGGTAATAGTCATGCTTGTATTTTAAGAAGTCAACACGTCTTGAAAAAAAGCCTGACAACTAAAATCTCAGCTGTAGGCTGAACCAAATAAACTGCCAATCTTGTAACTTCTGAACAAAACGGCATTTTGATATGATTCAACACAACTGGTGTTTTTCAACCTGTGGGTTCAGTAGGAAACCTAACAATTGGAACACTGCAGCCAGCCAAGGCACTGTCCAAACCAATGGAACGTCCCCAAATGGCCCAACCTGGCAGACCCTCTGTTCTTGCATCCCTACTAGTTCAAGGTCCAGGGACATTCAGGGGTTAAAGTTCTTATTTTACAGTCCCATGACTCCAATTAGCATGATAAAGTTCCCAAATTCATGAGTATCTGAGCTTAATGGGAATTTCTATAGAAAAAGAAAAAAGTATCACTCACTTAAAAATGAAGGAAAAGAATTTTCTTTGGAAGCCAGGGCTCACAAACCTTTTCATCTTAGGAGCTATAGCTCATAGATCACCCACTGTCTGCATGTCACCACCCACAGCCACCACTCATTTAAAAAAGATACAATTTCCTTGTTCCTTTATGGTTAAGAAGGTAAGTGAAACACAGTTTAGACAACCAAAGTATACAGGAAAGAACTAGTTAAAAAAATAAACATACCATTGTCAAGGAAGTCCTTACTCATATGAGCTAAGTTAAACTAGGCAATAGAGAAATTGAAATCCTTTCAAAGAAACCAGGATAAAGAAAGTGGCTCTTGTAACACAGAAATAATAGGGGAAAATTGTAACAACAATAACACAGGCAATTGGCTGCCCCCTCCTAATGTCTAAGTGTGTAAATTTTACCAACGAGAGCACATCAGACTTCCTGCATTGTTGCCATTTTCAGGTGCACAGATATTTTCCGCCTAACAGGACACATTAAATATATCAACATTTCTTTTTAATTTTTAAACTTTTAGAGAACACTGTGTTTTTCCCAGGACCCATCAGCCCTAAGTCAAGTTGCGAAGGGCGCAGCTCACTGGCCATTGTGGGAATCGAACCGGCAACCCTGTTGCTCAGCGCTCGTGCTCTAACCAACTGAGCCACCTGGCCGCCCCAAATATATCAACATTTAATGTTCTAATATTTCTAAGCCAAAGGGTAAGATGGAAAAAGGAGACATGCTCCACACTTGTGAATGGATAGATATGAAATAAATTAGCAAAGAAAATAAACTCAGCTGAGGCTGTCATAAGATTCTGAACACCTCTACCTGCCATTGTTTTCTATGGTCATCCCAGCTAGATTTAGGTTTTTAATCCCCACCTCTCCCTGTCCTCATATATGCAAATGTCAAGCCAATATACCTGTTATGATTAGGTTTAGCCACAAGTAATAAACAAGTCACCGAAAGTACAATGGTATGAGGTTTAACAATCAAGTTTGCAAATGCAACAATGTTGCTAACATTTTTTATATCAAGGGGATTATTTATTATGAATTTATACCAACTGGACAGTTAACCAAGTTTAGTATTTGGAAGTGCTGAAAAGGCTGTGTGAAAAAGTTAGACGACAACAACCCAAACTTTTCGCCAACAATTCATGGCTCTTGCATCACGACAATGTACCACCTCACACAGCACTGTCTGTGAGGGAGTGTTTAGCCAGTAAACAAATAACTGTATTGGAACACCCTACCTAGTCACCTGATCTGGCCCCCAGTGACTTCTGACTTTCCCCGAAGATATAGAAAATATTGAAAGGCAGACATTTTGATGACATTCAGAACATCAGGGGTAATACAATGACAGCTCTGATGACCATTCCAGAAAAAGAGTTCCAAAATTGCTTTGAAGAATGGACTAGGCGCTGGCATCAGTGCGCAGCTTCCCAAGGAGAATACTTCGAAGGTGACCATAGTGATATTCGACAATGAGGCATGTAGCACTTTTTCTAGGATGAGTTCCTGAACTCAATTATCAGACCTCGTATAAACAAGATAGGTGGTAGACCGCCGACTGGCTTGTTTGTTAAGAGTTGGCCCGGGAGCACGCGCTCTGAGCAGCAGGGCCACTGGTTCAGATCCCACGTGGGCCAGTGACACTGCGCCCTCTACAGCTAAGATGGTGAACAATAGCTCGACCTGGAGCTGGGCTTCTGTGAGCCACCATGAGCAGCTGTCCAATGGCTGGCGACCGATCTGCCTCAGCGAGGAAGAGTACAATGATCACAATACCAACACGGGCCAGTGAAGCAACGTCCTCCACAACTAGACTGAAGAACAAAAGGACAGCAACTTGTCTGTTCCCCTTCCCTGATTCCCCAAGGCTGTTCCCTCTCCCAATTCCCCCAATAAAATCTTAAAAAAAAAAAAAATAGGAGGTTATCTTGGTCTCAGAAGAGCCTAGGGGTAGGCATTCCAGAGCAGGTAGGTCTGTGCCTAGTCCTCAGGGATCTCAGGGATCTGAGGCCACACCTCACTGCACAGGCATTGAAAGGTGCTGTCTTTATTGTAGGCAGCCATGCACCCACTGTAAGAGGGAGAGGATGGATGTTGGAGCAATAAATGAGCCATCTCTACCAAAATCAAATTCTGTCAAACATGTGAAGGGGATCAGGACATGCCACCCCAAAATAAGCCACTGGGGCATAAGGGTTGTTTTCAGCTAAATGCAACTGAGAAAAAGCAGACACAGGCAAAGAAAGCTCTCTGCCCTTGCCCAATCTGCCAAAAAGCAGGGCATAAACTTTCCTTGTGAAGGTGTCCCCTCTCTCATACCTGGAAGAGAACCTTTCCCATCAGACACAGAATCAGCACCAAGATGAGTCTGCATAAACCCAACCTGACTAGATAACTCTTATCTTCCATTGACTGTTCCCACAATTGGCCACTCTTAGAATCCCAAGCCTCTTTTCCTTTGTCTTGTCACTTCTTGGCAATTATCGCCCTTTGTTTAACAGGTAAGCCCCCAGCTTAACCACCTCTTTTGGGTCTTCATTTTTATAAAGACTTCTGAGTACATAAAATTTAGTAAATTTGCATTCCTTGTCTCCAGTTGTGTTGTTGTTGTTGTTTAGCTTAATTCACAGGTTCCAGTCTAAAGAACCTAAAACGGCAGAGGGAATTTGTTTTCTCTCCCTTCTACATACAAAAAGAGACCAACCCCCCTACACACAAAGCATCCATTTAATTGATTACTCCACACACACTTATTGATTCCATACTAGTGTCAGGCATCTCCCTAGATGTGGGAGAGACAGAGAACTTGAATAATCTAGAGAGGGTCCTGACCTTGTAGAGCTTTCATTTAGTGAGAGACACAGCCATTAAAAAATAAGGATGCCTCATGATTGTCAGAGGCAAAAAGAAGAAGCGGTCCATTTGATTTTGTGATGAGGATGGTCGCGGAAAGCTTTCTGTAATCTTCCTTCTTGTTGTTAAGGGACACACACAAGAAAAGAACAAATCAGAAGCAAACGTTGGAAGTCTAATTATAGCCCTGAAGCTCATTTCCTGTAGAGGTTATTTGACGAAGAGCCACAGTGTGTAGGGGGGCGGGGGTGTGTGTGGGGGGGCCCACTGTGCTGCTTAATGGTAAACAAAGGTCAGCCAAGGGGACTTCGCTGTAGGGAACAGTTTGTCCAGTTAAAAAGCCCCTTTTGTTTCTGAAAGCTACTCAAAATTCAAGCCCTTCAAGTTGTTTAGGTAACTTGGAGTGAACAATTAGGCTTTGGCCTGTCTGCTTTGGAGAATGCATTTTACAGAGAAGCATCCTGTTGAGGGGGGAGAGTAGGCTGGCACACTGACTAGGTGGTTTATAAAGACAGGAGACAGGGGATGGGAGGACTCCAGCCTTTTAGCCTCGCCCTTTGAGCCTGAGAGGCTCGTAGGCTGTGACATCTTAATAGTGGGACTCCCTCTGTGAGGTGGGTGTTCTGAGAAGCTCTGGGGGAGAGGGTTCCCAGGAAGGGTAAATACAGCCACAGCCAGCATGGCTCTGTGCCTCTTGTGAGCAAGGACAAAACTCAATCCCTCAGGCAGGGAAGGAGGCAGTAAGACCATGAGAAAGTTGTCGCTCAATGTGTGGTGGTAAAAAAATACAAATGAGAAATGAGGCCAGGAGGCCCTCAGCTCACCTCCGTTTACAGGAAATGTTAGAATGATTTGCCATTTACCTGGTGGCTGGGGCGGAAGGCAGAGGTGAGAAAACATCTTTGTTTGACTATGAGAATAAAAATTCATCAAGTCATTGCTGCAGGGCCTACAGTCCAGAAGCTGTAGAAACATTCTTGGCACTTTTTCTTTAGAGGTTTTTTTCCCTCTCCATTTCAAGTGGTTAAAAATCATTTGATCACTCTGCTTTGGGTATCTGGAGCCTGAATTTAAAACACCAGAGAAACACTGCAATGAATATGCCTAATTTTTAAAGTTGAAACAACATTACCTCAAGGCAAGAAAGAAAAATCTTGATTCAATGAGTCGTCTTGATTATTCTTCAACAGTTTATTTTTAAAATGAAAGCTGTTCACCCTGAGGGATAGAGTAAGAAACTAACATCTGATTCTCCGAGTTGCAGTACAAAATAGAGCAGGATGCCTCCCGCAGACACTGTCCCCTCATACTACTCCCAGAAAAGATAAGGCAACGTGTCATCTAGACCCCAAAGAAGGGACAGGGAGAGGCAAAGCTTCTTTCACAGGCACTGCTTCGGATCGTGAGCGAAGCTCACCTTCCTAGCTCACAGCCGAAAGTCTTCATGTTGGTAGCACACTCACATGACCCACTAAAATGGAGAAAATGTCTCCTCATTCCACTCAGGGGGTTTTCACAGCTGAAAGCCAAGCAATCTGAATATGAGTTCACCAGCTCAAACCAGGTCAAAAGCGGAGAGAGAGTCAGTTGTACAGCTATTTGGCTCATGGCAATCCAACACAAAACCAGTTCCAGCGAAGGTTCTTGGGTCCCGGTCAAAAGCCCTGGGCTACGAATGCCTTAGCGCCTTCCTGCCACACCTCCAGTGGCCCAGCCCACGGCGTTTCTCTCTGATCACATACCTGACACATGCCCATCTCCTTCCCCACATCTCCAGATAGGCGTCTCCTCTGAAAGCCCAGGTCCCGGACCTGCCAAATGCTTAGTCTTATAGTCTCTGTGAGAGCAGCTAAGTCATATCCTAAACCACAGCAGGGCCCCGACTGGAAGTCCATGCACTATTTCACTCTTCCGGATAGAAACACTGTCCTTAGGTCTGAGGCAAGCCTAGAGCCTAAAGAAGAAAGCTGTAGAATCCTCGGGCTGGAAGGGAATGTGTGAAGGAAATGTTATCATCTGAGTTGTGGCTCATTGAAGTGTACAGCCTTCACCTAACGATATTTACATTTGATTGTTTTGAAAGCTAACTCTCAAAAGTAAAACAAGCACTGAGGCCAATTTTGGTCCATGGGGCTTCAGTGTTTGACTTCAGATTTGGTTCCGCCCATTCACGTTACCCATGAGACAGCTAGAGCACTGAGAGGTATGATTACGCCTTCAAAAGCCTTCAGCCCATTAGAAACAGAGCTGTGCCTAGAATGCAGGTGTCCACCTCCTGGATCTGTGCCACCTGTAGGCCCAGGCATCCCTGCTCCCTGGCAGGCAGGCAGGCAGGCAGGGTGGAATGTAGTCAAGTATCATTTGGACTCAAAATTCTGCATTTAAGGAAAGGTCAGTTCCTCTTTCCCTGCCTCTTTTCTCCCTAAACAACTCAGTCGCAGAGCCCTTGGATGAATGAGAAGGGTGTCCCCACATAGTGGCAGCTGTGCAGAGGTGTCAGAGCCAGAGTGGGTGAGGAAGACATCCATGTGGGGCGAGACCAGCCCCCTCAGAACCAGAGGAGGTGAGGAGGCTGTCCTTGGGAGGATGGGAGATTGGTTATGCCAACAAGAAAATGCACCAAGGATGATGGGAGGAGGGCTTCTCACTATCAGAGACAAGAGCTGCAAACATTGAAAGGGAAAACACTCACATGAACACCGACATTGAACATGGAAGTTGTGATGTGAACTCACGGTTACCCTAAAAGCAGATAGATTTAGGACATATAGATGTACTTGTGTGTACATGTATTTCCCAGCTCCATCCACTGCAAGAACCTGGGAAATTGACATCCTTATGCAGACCTGGGCTTCTAAATAGGATTCTGGACTAAAAGGAATCAGGGTTCCTCAGAGAAATGGCTGTCTCCAGGGCTCAGGCAGGGAAAGCACAAGAAATACCTAGGCCATCTTGACCCCAAAAGTAAGGAAGTGCTCAAATGCAGACACATCAAAAGAACACAGAGGCCGCCTCGAAGGGCCTCCTCCTGCTGGCCAAATCAGAGACATCAAAATGTGAGCATCAAAATAAGTAATTTAATAAATAAATTACACCTCACTGGAAAAAAAAAACCCGTAAGAACACACAAATGGGTGAATAAATGGAAAGTACGATGGAGAACAGGACATCTAGATAGTTTCAAAGTACCTCCCTATCAGATGCTAATTTACAAAGGGGAAAAGAAATATTTTACAATGGAGAAAGCTGGCAGACACCGCCCTAATCAGGAGATCAATGTTAACATCATCAGCAATGGGCAAACTGCAATCATGCACCACCTGATAGGATGCAATTAGGGGACCACAGCATCACTTCTGTGACTGTCCTGCTTCAGATGCACAACCTCAATCTAATCATGAGGAAACACCAAGTAGAAGGACAGGCTACCAAATAAGTGACCAGTAATTTCAAGTGTCAAGGTCAGAAAATTTAAGAAAAGACTAAAGGAGACGGAGGTGATGTGACAACATGGCTCCTTTTGCTATCGAGGACATTACTGGGACAAGTGGCAAAAGTTAAATACGATCTGAGAATTAGATGTTAGTAGCAGCAATAATTTCCTCATTTTGATGGCTGTGTTATAGTTTTGTAGGAAAATGTTCTTGTTTATGGGAAACATACACTCAAGTATTTGGGGTGATGGGACCTCAGGTCAACAATGTAGTCTCAAATAGTAAGGGGGAAAAAATTCTTTGTTCTGTACTTGCGGTTTTCTTTAAAGTTGTGATTATGTCAAAATAAAAAAACTAAAAGCATTACAAGAGAAAAAATGCGAAGGGTCAGCAATAAGAAAGAGGCAAGCAGGGAAGGAGGACATTGTAAGAACTCCACAGTTTCAGGCGATTCATATCACCAGAACACTAACTCTGGAGCCAGACTGCGTGAATTCAAATTTCAGCCCATTGTTTACCAGCTCTGTGACTTGGGGAAAGTTACTTAACTTCTCTGTACCTCAGTTTCCTCACTCTTAAAATGAGGACTGTAATAGTATCTACCTCAGAGAGTTGTTATGAGAAATGGGTTTATATTTAAGTGCTTTAAAAAGTGCCTGGAACATAGTATCATATACATAAGTGTAAGTAAAACAAATAAATAACATGTCCCCTGGTTACCCCCCACATATGCTGAGGGAAAGGGGGCATGGGTGGAAAATAAAACCTAATTGTTTCTTAATTTAAGAGCGAAGACATTAATCTCCAATTATAGCCAAATGCTGTTTCTTCTTTGACATTATGGGGCTTACATTTTACCTAGAAAGAGTAATCAACTGAATCTCAGGGGACCTGTGTAGTTAGTTGTCACACAGGAGACAACGAAGGTACCATACCAACGGTGCTGGAATGTAAAGCAGCTCGTAAAAGTGGGGCGTAGAGTTTAGCACATCTGTCTGCTGAATAGAAAAACCTTTTCCATGGTGACCTCCAGGATTCCAGAGTCAACACAACCCACTTCCCTGCCAAACCGAGGCATTTGCTCTGACCAACAGTGCCACCTACAGGTCAACACCGTAAAGACAATTTGATAATTCCAGAATCCTGGCCAGATTTCTAGAAGTCTGGAATTGCCACGCTGAAAAGATCTGCAACCAGCAAAAGCAAACGCTGGGTAGTTAGCTGCAGGATCCATGTTTCTATTTTCTAACCTGACATACCTCGGAAAATAAATGGCTTCTGCAGTAATTCATACAGAGAGGGAAATCCCATTTACAATTACTAAAATCATAATGTAGGAATAAACTTAGAAGTTAAAACACTGCATGAAATACAGAATTTTGTGAGGAATTACAAATATGTGAATAAACATACATACCACATAACTAAATTTTAAAAATCTGAGTACTATAAACTAGTTCTTTCCCAATTTATTTATAAATTTAATGTGATTCCAATAAAAATCCCAAAGAACTTTCCTTTTCAAAAACCTGCAAAATGCTTCTAAATTTCATTTAGGAAAATTTGGAAAACATTCCAATATCAACATCCAACATTTACTGAGCCAAGCACTGTTACTTTGATAATTTTTCTCCATCATCTTTACAATTGTGTGGGACAAATATTATCACCCATAGTGGAAAGGCATTGTTTTAGCTGGCCAGCATCCATATTTCCTTCCTGTGATAATATTGCTCTGATTTCCCAATTAATGGAATTCTCCTCTCTTGGTTGCAGCATTAGGACTATTAATCCAGGTGTCCTGCTTGCCCCAAGCCAAGGGACAGGTAAATTACCTCACAGAGAAATGACCATGCTAGGCCAACTACCTGTTGTTTCAAATTACGAGTAAAGAAATAAAAACCCTAACAATGTTGGAAGTTCACTCATTCTAGCAGTGGTATCCTGACAAGGTAGTTGATTATTATCTCCTGTCTAGCTAGACCCCTGGAGGTAAGGAAGAAATCAAGGAGGGAAGGTAATGAACCCAGGAAGTAACAGCAAAATGCCATTTATACTTGCTGACTGTTGGTGGAATCCCGTATAGCTGTAGCAGAGGGGACACCTGACAAGGTCTGTGGTCATACAAAACGGAATAAAACCATAGACAGTAACTACCAAGAGCTGGCAGGGAGAGAGTGGGAAAATGAATAGCCTGACCTCTGTCTGCCATGATTTTTTTTTTACCACTGGCCAAACAATCAAAAGCCAGAACACAAAGCCCAGGTGAAGAAGTCCATAGAAGTCAGCCCCAAATAACACATGGCAGGAGAGAGCACGCTGGAGAATGGATCTGGAGGAGAAAATTGAGTTTGACCAGCAGGCTTTCCAATTTTTGCTAACGGTAGAATTGGTGTCGGCAGCATACAACAAAGCAGCCAAACTGATATACCCTCACATTACAGATAAAAAAAATGAATTTCGAAGAGGTTAGGTTACTTTCCAAAGGTCACATAGGTAATACGTGTAGGACTCTACAACAACCTAAATTTAATAAAGGAAATTTAAAAGGCTGTAAGAATCAAATCAGTCTGTGTCTGTATGTATATGTATACACACACACAAATCACTGAATCAGAATACGCAACCTAAAAACAATGCTGGTATCCATAAAAATGCAGTGTGGTATGAGACATCAGTGGGGAAAGGAAAACTCATTTGTCAAATTTGGAGTCGGGGGAATTGTTAAATATATGAAGGGGAAATCAATTTAGATCAAATTGATTTTGATCAATTACCCAAATTCCAAATGGATTAAAGACCAAAACATGGGCTGGCCAAGTGGCTCAGTTGGTTAAGAGTACGAGCTCTGAGCAACAGGGTCGCCAGTTCGATTCTCACATGGGCCAGTGAGCTGTGCCCGAGCTGAGCTGCTGCTGAGCTACCAACAGGTGGCCAGATGGCGACTGGACTTGGAACTGAGCTAGCTGCACCCTCCACAACTAAGATTGAAGGACAACTTGGCTGTTCCCCTTCCCCAATCCCCCAATAAAATCCTTTTTTTAAATGGCCTTAAAAAAAAAAACCCAAAATGTGACTACTACAAAACATTGCAAACAAAACACAGTATATTTTAAATCCAGAACCCTCTATCCAATCTTCCATTCAGTGTAGGCATAAAGACCTCTCCTTTAGAAGACTTTTCAAAAATTACCTCCAAAACTACCATTCTCAGGAAGCTTCTGCAGGATATGCTCCAGCAAAAGAAGAGTAAATGCAATAAAAAGGAAAACATAGAATCCAGGAAACAAGAGACTCTAACATAGAAAAGCAGCAGAGAATTCCATGGATGACACTTATGCAGTAGTCCTTGGGTGCAGCCAGTCTAATTGAAGCAATAGGACAAAGGGCATTTGAAGAGTTAATTCCAGGACAAATGAAATTAAAACTGAAACAGATATAAGTAACTGGAAAATATTAATAGGCATGCAACGGAGATAATTCAGGTATTTGGAAATAATTAGTAAGAGACTCAATTCATATAACTATCCAGAAAAAGCAAATCCATAGAGAAAGCAGAATGGTGGTTGCCAGAGACTTGGGCGGGATAAAGGAGAATGGAAATGACTGCTTAATGGGTATGAGGTTTCCTTTTAAAGTACTAAAAATGTTCGTGAATGTACTGTTACTAAATGGCACACTTTAAAATGGTGAATCTTATCTTGTATTTTACCACAATGAAAAGAAAAAGATACAGAGCAAATTAAGCAATAAGGGCAATTACTAAATACACCAGAAAATATAGATTAGATAAGAGAGTAGGCGTGATTTTTTTTTTAATTGGGGAATTGGGGGAATGGGAACAGTGCTGGGGAATTGGGGGAAGGAGAACAGACAAGTTGCTGTCGTTTTGTTCTTCAATCTAGTTGTGGAGGACGTTGCTTCACTGGCCCAAGTTGGCACCATCATTGTGCTCTTCCCGGGTGAGGCAGATCAGTCGCCGGCTTCTGGACGGCTGCTCACTGCGGCTGCTGGCCGCTCACGCTGGCTGCTGGCTACACACGGTAGCCCATGGCAACCCACTGCAGCAGGGACTGCAGCCTATGCCGTCGCCGGCGACTCACAGCAGCCCAGCTCCAGGTCGAGCTGTTGTTCAGCATCTTAGCTGTGGAAGGCAGTGTCACTGGCCCTCATATGTAGGATCTGAACCAGGGCCCTCTGGCATCCCAAGCCAGTTCTTAACCATCGCGCCACTTGGCCGGCCCAGTAGGTGTGATTTTAAGGCATGATTAGGTTTGGTTGTCTTTGCATATTCATAATTAAATGATGACTACAGATTTAACCAAAAGTTGTGATATTAACAAATTAGAGATATGGAGGTAAGAGGTTTATGTTTGGGGGAGTGGTAATAAAAGTTCATTCTCACCTACCACATCAAGTCAACAGACTATTTAAATAGATGAACTAAAAAATAGCAGTATAAGCTTATTATTTAGAAATATGGAGGTCAATAAGAGAATAGTAGAAAAGGTAAGGATGGCTGCTCTGGTAAGTGGGAATGGGGGGGTGAAGGTGAGGGGGGCAGACAGAGCAGGAGGGAACAGGAGCTGCTATTTATTATAAACATTCCAGCCCTATTTGAATTTAACTGTTATGTACAAGTATTGCTTCTTTAAAAAAGACACTTAAAAGCAGAGAAAAATATTTGTAACCTAATTTTTTCACTTAAATTGGAAAAACTATAAAAGATCCATAGATATCATTATATGGGAAGTGCAAAAATGGCCTATCACCTCATCCCTTCACATGTCTTCTTAAAAACCTTTCAGACCAACAAACAGCACAAATAAAACTAAACACGAGTTGTTATGTGGAATGGGTCGTGTACGGAGAGGGTAAAAATTACAGAAACGTTTACCATTGCAAATGTCTACAGCAATCAGGCAGATAAAATACATTGGGCAAACAGGATAAACAAGTGACGAAGCCAGTTGTAAGACAATGGGGTGTTGGGGACCACAGGAAATGTACATGTCTCTGTCTGGAAATGTTGCAATTGAAAACATTTTAAAACATTCCAAACCAGCTTCCCTGTTGGCTAAAGACAATAGGAGAAAGGTTTGAGAGCAAGGAAGACCAGATGAGCAAGGACACTGACCCCTCTCGGTCCCGTCAGCATTCCAAGGGACAGAGAAGGCCACCAAGAGCAAGGGAGAGAGGAGGCCTACGAGGTGAGAAAGGAGTGGAAGATGTGATAACATCCCAATTTCCTTTGAGAAAACCGTCTCGTCTCCATTGTGTGATGTCATCAGGAGTGCCTGCCTCCCAAGATGGAAGCCAGGACCATGTTTCCCACCCCTTCCTAAGGAACCACAAGTCAGGAGTCTAGGATCAGCTGATTGGATGCTCTCCCCAGGGACTGGAGATGTACAGCAAGATCTTAAGACGCTTAGGGTTCACCATAGTGGTCAGAGGTCGGCATGCTAACTACAAGGCCCACATGTCCACAACGTGGGCTGGGAACTTGCAGTGTGACCACAACCCGAGATGCAAGCAGGGCCGGCAGGGCAGTAGGAGCTCAGTAATAATGAGCCATCAGCAGCACCGGACTCCTAGCACCTGAAAACACATGGTCAGTAATAACACATACGCATATACATTTTAACTTTGGTCATTAAAAATACTAATAAGCAACTGTTAGGTCATAATAAAGAACAAAGGTGGCCAGTTTAAAGGCAAAATTTTTAAATAAACATTATGACAAAAAAATGTCCTTTTGTTACTAGAAATATGTAGAAAAATTATGAATTCGCTTCAAAGCCAGTTTTCAGAATCAGTTTAACTCGACTTCTTTACCTAAGTTTAGAGCTACCAATCACCCCCTCTAGCCAGTATACTGTAGATTATTATTCCAAACTGGTCACAACGTCATGGCTTCAGCAGATAGATACATTAAGGAGGATGGAGCGCCTCCTTAATCCCTAATTAGAGAGAAATTATAAATGTTAAAAAATGTTTAATTAAAACAAACACTGATACAGATTGTACTCTGGAACATTTGTTTAAAAATAATATGCTGGGGAAAAGAAAACATGGTATAAAAATATTTCAATAAAAAATAATCCACACAATTTCACAAAACGAAAATGGCCTGTTATTATATGATTCCTAAAAATGTTTTGAACAGCACTTTACTTCCCTCAGATAGTATTATAGTCACTAAATAAGACAGGGATAGAACACCTAACACTGTGACCCAAAAAGGAAAACCACAGTAAGATTTTTAAAGTAAATGCCCAAATTGCATGATTTTTTAGTCAGTTATATTAAAAACTATGTCTATTTCTTTCCATAAAAATGACATTAAACTGTATATAGTTTTGTATCTTGTATTCCATACAGAAATATATTAACATTTTCACATGTCAATAAGTATTATTCTATGGCTTAAAAAGAGTGTATGTATCAAAACAGAATAGTATTTTGAACTTTAAAAAATGGAACAAAATTTAGCTTTCAGTAGGATCATTTTGATACTTAAAAATTTTGAGTCCCTAATTCAGTAATGCGGAGCAGACAAGTGTGCGTGTATGTGTGTGGGGAGCAGGGTGGAGGAGGGGGGGGGATCTGCAAATGCGGATTCCAACTACCTGCTTCTCCGACATCCTTTTCTTTTTTGTTCGTTTTAATTTTTAATCAGTTATACATTCTCTTAAGAGTCAAAAAGCTCTACAAGCCTAGCTATGAAAAATAGCGATCTGTCTTGTCCATGCCCCACCCCCCAATTACCCTCCCCCAGTGATTGAGAATTTACCTCCCTACATTTATAAGCCCATGTTGCTATTTTTTTCCCTTTTGTAATTTTAGGTATTATGGATTTTCCACTACAGGACAAAGACCTGTCCGCCGTTCTAACCTACCCTCACCCCTGACTTCTTCCTGCCAACATGCTCTCTAAAGGTGGATCATCAGCATTTGGCTTGACATTCAAGGTTGACAACAGCGTACTTGTGAACACTGGTCACAGCGGGGCCATGAAACATGTGAATCCCTTTTCTTCCCTTATTAAGTGTAGAATTGCTTGGTTTTTTCATTTGCTTGCCTCTCTGTCATATCTCAACCCCCAACTGCGAGTTGTTCAAATCTCTCCATACACCTGATGCATCGGGTCATCTACAAATGTCACCTTCAAAGGCTTCTGCCCTAGTCCAATCTGGCCGAAGAGGGGGTGACGGCTGCCACCCATCGGGGGAGCGTAGGCCGCCAGGAAGACAGAGGAGTCGTAGGAGGCAGCGTGAGCTCCACAGGTGCCCTGGGCTAAACCACCCCAAAGGCTCCTGGGAGCTTCTCAGAGAAGGAAGCGGACTCTGGGCAAAGAGAAGTAAACTTTGCCCGGGTCACGACCACCCACACTGCCATACACACTGTGGCTATTCCCTGAGAACAAACCCAAAGGCCACTGCAGAAACCTAACAGCTAAAGAAAAGAGCCTCAGGCTGCATGAGAAACCCAGGCGCAGTCCTCGGCAGGCACAGGTTCTCAAGCATGAGTGATACCTACGCCTTCCCCACAGATTTCTTCTGGGGTGACACAAGTCAGTATAAGCAAGAGAAGTAGTAATGCTGATGGCTACCCTAAGTCATTTGAAACAAAGCAAGTCCTCTCATGGGGATATTGTGCTATGGTGCCCTGTACAGGAGAGATACTTCCTTTCAATCACACGCTTTCCAACACAGGCTGGAGGGCGGCAACGGGGAGCCACACTCGCCAGAGAATTCCTTACTTGCTCAGACGTTCCTGCATCTACTGGGAGATTTTCATTTTCTTCTCGATCATGTTCTGTGTTTTTCCAAATTCCTACCATGGCGTGTACTATTATAAAATAATCATCAACTTAAAAAAACCAATAACTACTAGTGACATAAAAATCCATCTAGTCTATCTTTTACTAAATATGGCTATGTCGTGATAATTTTATTTATATTTTTTAAAAAATGAGTGTCTTGATTTAGTTAGGACCTCAGGGGCATAAGGGATTAACCACTGTCATTTCCAAAATGATGCATTTATTCAGGGCAAATCTTAATTTTCTTTGTCTTCTTCGAAAGAAAGAGCTGCAAGAATGCCTAAAAGACTTGAAATAATGTCAACTTAAAGTATTTTCACTGAAACTTGATTCCTTGGGCCAGAGGAAGGTCCTTACTGTAGTTGATGGTACTAGGGAGAAAAAAAATGAACAAAATTAAATGAAGGATAGTACATAAATAATACAGAATAGTTGTATGCCATTAAAAAGTGTAGCTCTCTCTATATATACTATTAACAAGGTGAAATGTCCAAGTTACAAGTTGGGGAATAAAAAAATTAGGATACAAAACAATGTTAGTGTGGATTCAGTTTTATAAAAGAAAAAAAAGGACAGAGATGTCTGGACACACAACATGTTATTCAGTTTTCAGGGCACAAGGATGTGGGAACTGTAACAATTTTCTTCATATCTCTCAATAGCTTGCAGTGAATTAGCAAGAAAAACACAGATATCCCCATTTTGATAAAAATAAGAACTATAATAATGTAGAAAAGAACATCTTCCCTATTAGCCAGTTATCTGGTAGTTATCTCATTTTTCTCCTAAGAAAACAAGTGTCCCATTTAGTGGGCTCCCAAAAGGCCATAGCTACTTGTTTTCCACTCTAGTTCTCAAAGGCGCAAGAAAAGTAAAAAAAAACATAACTGACTTCAGAGCATGGGAATCAGGCCAAAGCGTGTGCATGTGGTTGGGACTTAATAAGCCACAGCAAAAAGCACTTGAGGAATTCCTGACAGATATAAAGTCACTAAGGAGCCAAGGCTGAGACACCCACCCAATGTTACAGAGCGAGTGAGAAGCAGTAAAAGGGGCTAGGACAGGTGTCCTTGGTTCCTTACTCTCTGCCATTTCTACAGCATTAACACATGGGCCTGGCCCCACATACTCTATTTTATTGCACTTGGGTAAAGCTATTTCTACCCAAGGGGGAGGAAAAACAGAATACAAGTAAAAGGGACAACTCCTAGTCAATATCTCCCAGAAGCCGCTCTCTCACCAGCTACCCATATGCTGGGTGAACGAGCTAGCCCAACTTTCAAGGGTCAGGCTCACTATTCTGAGAGCTGGTATCCCCCAGCTTGTTAGCCAGGCCCCCAGGCCTCCTGCCCATCTCCATCTCCTCCTGCTTCTGCAGTCTGCAAAGGTGGTAACTGCACCCATGGAAAACAATGAAAGGACAGCTTCTTCCATTTTCTCCTGCTGTTGACCTCCCCCCCCCACCCAAGTGTCCTGTTTCTATGCTGTCTCTAGATAGAAACCACCAATGAGATGGTTTCATGGTCAGGTGCTGGGCACTAGCTGAAGCTGGACAAGAAGGGAAGGGAAGCAATAGTACAAAATGGATGCTCTGGGAAGGGAGAGCTTGGAATATTAGTAAAATTAAATTAAATGAAACCGCATGAAGGCAGCAGAAAGCAGAAGCGTGCAAAAGCACATTGCCTCGGCTTTAAGCCCAAACCCATCTTCCCATAGCCTTTTCTTACCAAGTAGATCTTCTCATGTACTGTTTCCAGGCATCACTACCAGACTCCCTGCCACCACCGGTGTGCTTTTCTCCTCCTGGAGAAATACAAAAGCAGCTCATATCTCATTTCTTGGCCACTTGCTTTCTGTGTGGGTTCCTACTCGGTATCATTGAAATGGAGATACCACAAGGAGATACCTGACCAGTTCCTGTACATTTAGTCCAGAGTATCTCCTCTGAAAACAAATAAATAAAAGACAGGGACTAAAATAAACACAAAAAAAGGAACTAAGAGGGAAAATAAAAGGAATTAAGAGGAAACAGAAATGTGTCAGGAAGCAGAAGAAAACCTTAAGAAAAAAAAAAACTTACCATTAGACCAAGGTGTTAAGAATGGAAACCTCTGGACAGCAGAAATACAATTTTATTTTCTCATTTATGCTTATCTATATGTAATTTTCTACCATATACATAAGCTGCTTTTATAATAAAATATTTTAAATGTGACATTAACGTCCTTAGAGAGGTTACAGGAAGATAATGATACCATAGAACAAGAAAAGTATACTGTTTAAAAGTGCTATCCAAGCACAAGTAATAAATAATAAGAGCAGAGAAGAAAACTTAATAGAAGAATTAGAACAAAAATTAAGGAAATCTCCCATATTAAAAAAAAAACTAAAGGAATGAAAAATAGTATGAAAAAGATAACAAAATTAGACAATTGACTTTTTAAAAGATAACACTCAAAGAATAGCAGTTCTAGAAATTAACATAGAGAAAATCAAAGGGAAAATTGTCAAAGAAACACTACCAAAACAAAACTAACAAAAACTTTCCAAGACTGAAGCTCTGAGGCCCAATACCGTAAGGTCAAGGCCACTGGTTATCCAACAAAAATTGTAACAAAGATCTCTACTGAAGCATTATTACTGTGAAATTTCAGAACATCAGACTTACATAGTAGACCCAAAGTTTTTTGAAACATGGAAAGAAAAGATCAGAAATCAAAGTGGACTGGGCTTTTCAACCACAATACCGGAAACCAAATGACAAATGAGTAGCAGCGTCAGAAATCTGAGGAAAAAGTATTACAAATTGTTCAGAACAGGTACAGCAGGTCTGCTTTCGATGTTGCTGGCATCTGGGAACTCGACTGCTGAGCAGTTCCCCACACTGATACAAAATGCTCCCTAAGTGAGCAAGGTGTCTATTGGACCTAAACTGTTTTTTGTATAAACATGTGGTTTATAATAAACATCTGCTTTCCTTCTGGGAGGCTGGTATTTTGGTATGCGAGAGGCAGAGGGTGCCTACGTGACCCGTCTATAAAAAAGCCTTGTACACCGAGTCCCTGAAGAGGTTTCCTGGTTGACTATGTTGCACATATGTTGTCACAATCCATTGATAGAATAACTGAGCACATCTTGTGTGACACCACCGAGAGAAAACTCGTAGAAACTTCTGTCTGGTTTTCTCTGGCCGTCACCCCATGTGGTAAAGTCATATCATATACAGGGAAGAGACCGAGGGTTTAAGAAGGTTAATCTAGCACAACAGAGGAACAATACAAAATGCCCTAAGTTGTGAAAATGAAAGCACTTAAAGTACACTACTTGGAAAAATTGAAGTAAATTCAAAGGTAAATTTACTTTTTTCCTTTAGTAAGAAATCTCAAAGTAGCTGCCTCTGGAAAAGAAGGAAGAAGAAAGTGTGGAAAGAACTGCGTTTTCCATTATAAGATTTTTTTTAAACTTTAAAAATTAACTGTGGGGGCTGAAATAAAGAAGAGTCCACTGGAGAAAGAGTCATGGGCCAGACACTGGGAACAAAGGCCTATATAGGAGGAGGAGATGCCACTAAATAGTGGAGGGCAGGGGTAGAGGGGTGAGCTGAACGCAGGGACCTTTTACTAAAGTCTGCACACTGAATAGTAATGACAATGTGACCATGTCCGGGCTAAAATATATAAAAGAATGCCTTTGATTATTTAAACTTTTACAGGCATTAACACATGCTTGCTTTGCTTCTATATGTATTTTGAAAAACCAAGACAATCTGTTTGTACTGTACTTTGGATCATTTTTAGTAAGTAAAACAATATGATTGTTGGGAAGGGCTTTTTTTATTTTATTTTTTTAATATTTTATTGGGGAATTGGGGAAGGGGAACAAACAAGTTGCTGTCCTTTTGTTCTTCAGTCTAATTGTGGAGGACATCGCTTCACTGGTCTATGTTGGTATTGTGATCATTGCGCTCTTCCCGGGTGAGGCAGTCAGTCACTGGCCATTGGACGGCCGCTCACACCAGCTGCCGGCCACACACGGTAGCTCACAGCAGCCCACTGCAGCAAGGGCTGCAGCCTACGCCATCGCCGGCAACGCATGGCAGCCCAGCTCCAGGTCCAGCTCTTGCTCACCATCTTAGCTGAAGAGGGTGCAGCATCACTGGCCCTCTACAGCTAAGATGCTGAACAACAGCTGGACCTGGAGCTGGGCTGCCATGAGTCTGCCAGCGACGGCGTAGGCTGCAGCCCTGCTGCAGTGGGCTGCCATAAGCTATCGTGTGTGGCCGGCAGCCAGTGTGAGCGGCCAGCAGCTGATGTAAACTGCCAAGAGCCGCTGTGAGCGGCTGTCCAGAGGCTGGTGACCGATCTGCCTCACCCAGGAACAGCGCAATGATAATACCAACATGGGCTAGTGAAGCAACGTCCTCCACAACTAGACTGAAGAACAAAAGGACAGCAACTTGTCTGTTCCCCTTTCCCAGATTCCCCAGCGCTGTTCCTCTCCCTCAATTCCCCAATAAAATCTTTAAAAAACCCCAAAATAATCACTAATACTAAGTTTAAGCACTAAGAGCTCAAGGTTTCTAAAAAGAAAAAAGAAACAGGGCTCAGTGACAAGAAACAACTTATAACAGTATTTTATCTAAGATAAAAGATAATGTTTGACATTTACTATGCCTACTTAGCAAATAAAAAACAGAATTTTTCACGTGAAATGTTATGGCTTTAAAGCGGGGGTTCTTAATCTTTTTTGGCTCTTAGACCTTCTCCCCAGAAAATTAGATGCCACCATCTCAGGGGGTCACACATCTCGGGTTAAGGGCCCTGCACTAATGTGATGTTACATCTGAGAATGAAATGGCGGACGTTGGACATAATTCTGAATATTGAGCATAAGCTTCCTCAAGCATGTTAGACAAGATAAAACTATTACTTTAGTTTCTTGGTCAAACTTTTCTAAAAGCTACTTCTTTTCCTTTGCTGCCTGTTCTAGACTGAATTGTGTGCTAGTTCCCTCCCCCTCCCCATTGATATGCTGAAGCCTCAACCTGTAATACCTCAGAATGTAACTGTATTTGGAGATTGGGTCTTTCAGTAGGTAATTGAGGGTAAATGAGGTCACAAGGGTAGGCCCTCAGCCAATAGGACTGGTGTCCTTATAAGAAGAGAAAGAGACATCAAGGATGTGCATACAGAAAAAAGGCAACCTGAGGACACAAGAAGGCGGCCATCTGCAAGACAGGTAGAGACCGCAGGAGAAACCACACCTGCCAACACCTTGATCTTGGACTTCCCAGCTTCTAGAACAGCAAGAAAATAAATTTCTGCTGTTTCAGCAACCCACTCTGTGGTATTTTGTTACGGCAGCCCGAGCAGACTAATACCCTCCCAGACATGGAAAAGGAGACGCAATTCTACCTACCAAAGGCACCTCCAATCTCAGCTCCACTCGTTGGAATATTGACATTCACAATGCCACAGTCAGATCCTTTTGGCCTGTGTGTAAAAATGAGAGGCATGGTGAGAACAATGTATAGGAAAGTAAAAAAAGAAAAATAAATAAAAAATGCAAACAAAACCCCTAAGACTCTTAAGGCCAAAAAATGGGTTTTCAACTATGATGCTTTCATGTTCTTTTTTTAAAATCCATCACTGTACAAATCAGACTTAAGTTTTCAAAAATAAACAATGTTGGGGGTCAGCCGAGTGGGTCAGTTGGTTAAGAGCATGAGCTCTGAGCAACAGGGTCCCTGGTTTGATTCCCTCATGGGCCAGTGAGCTGCGCCCGAGCTAAGCTGCTGCCACCGAGCTACCAACAGGTGGCAGGATGGCTCAGTTGGTGAGAGCACATGCTCCTAACAACAAGGTTTCCGGTTTGACTCCTGCATGGGATGGTGGGCTATGCCCACCTGCAACTAAGATTGAACACAGCACTTGAGCTGAGCAGCCGCGTGAGGTGCCAATGGGTGGTTGGATGGCAACTGGACTTGGAGCTGAGCTAGCTGCACCCTCCACAACTAAGACTGAAGGACAACAATTTGGCTATTCCACTTCCCCAATTCCCCAACACTGTTCCCCTTCCCTAATTCCCTAATAAAATCTTTTAATAAATAAATAAATAACTAAATAAACAAACAAACAATGTTATACCCAAGCCAGCGGAAGATTCTGCCCAAGTCCTTGGTAAAGATGCTACTTGAAAGTCCCTGTTTTACTTCGTTATTCCACGCAAAGACCTCTTCTTCATTCTAAAAGGACAGACATTGGAAATTGTTAGATGATGCAGTGTTCAGGTCAAGGTTTACTGATGTTAAACTCACTTCATGAGATGTGCCAATATCATTTCAGTGCAAGACAGGAAACTTAGCGTCAACATCTGACTGATTTTGTTTCTCCTATACAGTGCTTTGTGGTATTTTCTCCCTAATTGTATTTTGAGAAACAAAGACCAGTACATTCTTCCATTCAAGCTACTACACATACTAGCTAATATTTATTGAGCTCTTATTATGTGCAGTACACTGATCTAAGCATTTAGCATGCATTTGGTTATTTAATCTCCACCCTATGACATGGTTTTCTATTATCCCCAATTTACAGATTAGGCACTGGAGGCCCAGAGGCTAAATAATTTGCTCAAGACCTCACAGTCACACACACACACACTGCAAAACATGAAATTATACCCTCTAGGCACCATATGTGAAACGACAGATAATGTAAAGCAAGGTTTTCAAAATGCAATCATGTAATTGCAACAAAGCGCAATTCTCATTCTTCTTCAACTGTGAATCATGGCATATTCAAACCTTGATTCAATCTCTCAATACTTCCTGGCAAGGCGAGGGCCTGTCTCATGCTGGGGATGGAGATCCTCTACTGATCTTCATTTGTTAAAACCTCTATGGCTCATCCTCTGATACAGGTCGAAAATACAGACCTTTAGCTTGCTCTATGTCTTCTCATTTTGTCTGCTGATACTTCGCCCTCCAACTAACAAACGATCTTGTCCTGTGCAAAAGCCAAATTTTTGGCCCACACAGCTCTGAATAAGGTGACCCAGGAGATGAGGGCCATGTTTTCCATAAACTCCAACACTGGTTCTGCGCTCATCTTGGTTTCCCCGGCAGTTAGCGGGACATGCTCTATAGTTTAAAGTCATATTCTATCCTAACCTTCAAATTTCTACTAATCAAGAGTGACTTTCTAAAACGCCTCCAAAGGTGAATCGAGTGAAATTTAATACGCCTTTTCTCCTAGTCTTCTCATCTGTTTCAACATTAGACTAGAGAAAAGAGAGACAAAATCCATTTTTACCTTGAATTTAAAGACATAAAGAACTGGAGCAAAAGTCTCTGTGTGTGCAATGGATGCGTTGTGGGCAAGACCTGTCACAATGGTCGGTTCCACATAATTTCCAGGGCGATCCATAACCTTCAGGAGAGAAAGGAAATAAAAAGAATGAAAGCATTTTGGTTTCTAGCACTTGGGGTCAGAGGACACAATCCTATGCTTATGTGAAAAAATAAACACCATTTATAGGTGAATTATTTCTCCAAAATCACTTCCCATCATGAATAAAAATGTTCTCTGCGTCCTATTGGCTCTACCTTGGTCAAAGAAACACAGAAAAAAAAGGAGTCGAGAATGGAGAGCTGTACCATGTGTCACAACCAAGTTATGCTGAGAAAAGCTTGTTTTAAGTAATTATTTTACAATTTAAATAACTTTAAAATAGGTCATCTATACCCATTGTGTTATAGACTGCATTGTGTTCCCCACCAACTTCATATGTTGAAGCCTTAACCCCCCAGGAAGACTGAATTTGAAGGCAGGGCCTTTAAAAAGATAAAGTTAAGTGAGGTCACATGGGTGGGCCCCTAATCCGACAGAACTGATGTCTTTTATAAGAGGAGGAAGAGACACTGGAGACCTTCTCTCCATGCTTGGAGGAAAGGCCATGTGAGGACACTTGATACCAGGCCTAGAGGCCTCATCGGAAACCAATCCTGCCAGTACCTTGATTTTAAACTTCCAACCCAAGAACTGTGAGAAAAGTAACTTTCTGTTTTTCCAGCCCCCAAGTCTGTGATATTTTATTATGGCGGCCCTAGCAAACGAATGCACATTGTACAAAACTCAAAAGCTCCAAAAGGGCCTACTGTAGACACTCCCTGAACTAACCTCCACGTAAGCAAATGACTAGTTCATGTCCACTTAACTAACACTCGCTTTTCCTTCTGTAAAATGTTCCCGTGCCCACAGCAGGCTGGTGTGGCTGGTGGCTGAGCCTCCGGGGCGCCTGGGAAACTGCTCTCACCCGCTGGGCTCCGTGTTTACCAAGAGTCAACTGTGTTTACTCCCAATCCTGAACGTGACAGCTGTATTTGTTATAGGAATGCCATGCGGCATTACATAGATAAATATTACACAAAGGAAAAACAGAGGTAGTTCTATAAAGATTAAGTTGAATGCTTCAGAAAAAAAAAACCTCAAAATAAGTAAAAAGAAAACACACAATATCGATATACATGTCTGTCCAATGAGGTGTGGGTGTGTCAGTGTTAAGAGGAGTCTTCTCTGAGAGAGCTTTGCAAGAGACTCAGTTCTCAGTGAATTTTAAAGGAAGTGAAACTAAATCGTAATTAATAAATTATTGGTATAGCATATGCAAGGATGAAGACAAATTCCTATCATACATGAAGAATACACTTTGACTCTATCGAAAGAATCAAACAAATGTAGTTATCTGTGTTAAAATGTTTTTGGTGTGTATTTTTTTTTGATTCTGTCTTCACTGATCTTTTAAAACAACCATTAAATATGAATTCTAATTACTCGGAATATAAACTCTTCTACAAAGTCTTGAGTGTTTGATATCTTAAGTATCATGAGGAGTGCTCCCTTCCATCAAATTCCCAGAGACTCAACTCAAAGGCTCATGACTCTGAGGTTCTCGTGTGCACTTCCAGAAACTTTCCATGCAGCTTATGTCGTCCTTCTTTAAAACATATATTTCCTCTTTACAAAAGCGAGGAAAGGAGAAAGATGGCAGCTGAGGATCCCCCACCTGTTTGCCCAGAGCCCTGCTTGTGCCTAAAGGAAAGGAAGTAAAAACCTGTCACTCCTGAGCCCGAATTTTCCTTACCTTGCCACCATACACCACTGTGCCACCTTCTTTCTTGGCAGCCTCCACGGCTCCAAGAAACATGCTCACTGCCTGCTTGGTGTGCAGTGGCCCATAGAGAACATTAGCTGAAGAGAAAAAGGAAACGTTCTTCATTTCACCCTACATGGCATCATTTTATTATTAACAGTTTTCCCAATGAACAGACCCACCCCTTCATATAGTCTCAGTTTAGAGCAGGCGTCTGCAGCCTTTTTCTATAAAGGGCCGCACAGTTGTAACATATCTAATGGTTTGCATGACATATGTGGTCTCTGCCACAACTACTCAACTTGGCCACTGTCATGTGAAAGCAGCCACAGCAGATATATAAACCAGTGGGTGGGGCTGCTGCTGTGTCCTGATAAACTTTCTCTCGGGTGGTAGGCCACATCTTTTGTCAATCCCTGGTTTAGAGGAATGGTTATCAATTAATCAGAGTACTGCATTAAAAATACAGGGCCTGCTTATCCATTTATTGATTCTCTAAGAACGTCACAGGCCCAGCAATTCCCAGGGGAGAGTCTGATGCTGGAAAGCAGAGCCAAGGTGAGCCCAGGGACAGAGGAAGACGACTTAGATGGGCCTCAGGGAGAATGGCGCTGAGTCACAGGAAGAGCTCGGTGAAGAGCCTTTCCAGCGGAGAGCAGGACGGAGCCTGGAAGCCCAAGCACTCAGAGAAGGCTGGAGGAGCTGGAGCTCAGGGAGCATGGGCGCAAATGGCGCCCACGAGTCAGGAGGTGGGCAGGGGAGTCGGCAGAGGTCAGATCAGGAAACCCTGTGAGCCTGCTAAAGAGGGCGTCAGAGGGAATCTAGGATTTAGTCAAAGAGCAATGAGAAGTCACTGGAGGGTTTTAAGCAGGAAAGTGAATTATCTACTCTAATTACGTTTTTCAAAAATCTCTCTGGTTACTGGGGAAGGCAGATGTGGAAACAGGCAAGTCAGTGTGCTGAGTCTTGCAGCCTTCCCTGGGTGAGAATGGTGGTGGCTTAGATGAGGGTGCCAGTAGTGAAGCGAGAAGCTTGTCAGGCTCATCCCATCTGAACACATTCTCCAGGCTCAACCTCCAGCCCACATCAGGCACTCAGGAGCCTAACCTAGGAGCAGATACTCACCCTACATGCACTATAACCTGCTTCATATGCCCTCAGGCCTCTCAGGAAAGGTGGTGGAGGGGAAGGGGGAAGATCAGAAACATGTAACACCAGCTGTGAAAAAGGAACACCTTTGACAGGGCAGCCAGTCAGCTCAGTTGGTTAGAGCGCAGTGCTTGTGACACCAAGGTGGCTGGTTTGATTCCCACATGGGCCACTGAGTTGTGCCCTCCTCAACTAGATTGAAACAACTGCTTGACTTGGAGCTGATGGGTCCTGGAAAAACACACTGTTCCCCAATAGAAAAATTAAAAAAAAAAAAAAAAGAACACCTTTAAAATCAATGAGATACTCACGGTCCCATGGGTCCCCAACCCGGATCTGTGCATAGGCCTTTTTAAGTCGATTTACAACTTCATCATGAATACTTTCATGTAAAAACTACGCAAAAAAAGAAACAGGTAAGGGGATAGTCAAATAAATGTACAAATTTGTTAACAATGTACAATTTTTCTTAATAGTACTGATTTATAGTTCTTAATTTTGAAATACTGTGATCTCTGAAAACATGCAAATAGAAGGTTTATTTTTATAATTATATAATTTCAAATTTTAATATTAACTACATGAAGATAATCATTTCCTCTAGGTAGATGTTAGAATACAATCATAAGCCACGTCTTGATCAAGTCTCTAATGACCTATTTATCCCAGCTTCACAAATCAATTATGCCTGTTTCTGTTCTAGTGTTTGGTATCTTACGTAGCAGTAAACCTGAAGCATACCTATCCCACACTATCTCTGTATGAATCATGGTGGACACATACAACAACGATTTGGTCAGCCTGCCTCTCCTGTGTAACCACAGGCTCTCAGCCTCAGGCTGAGTAGATCTCCAGAGTGAGGCCTCACTCAGGTGAGGACATGCCTTAGACTCACTCATGGTAGGATATCCATGCTATGTTCCCAGTTGTGGAGGTGAACTTGTCAAGCCATCCATTCTGAGTTGGTCTCCATGTGGCAAATGCATTGACATTATGAGAACTTGGCATGGAGAGGTCCGTAGTACTGCAATGGATTTTTATATATATCACTTAACTGTCCCCTATGGAAATTGATTTGGGCAATGACCAATGATACCCTCTAATTTTCCACACTAAATATAAAGCACAGCTTTATATTTATAAATATATAAATATAAATATAAATAAAGTATATTTGCTCTGACACAAAGGAAAAACAAAAGTTGGCTAAATAGAGAAATGCATCTTTTATGTTGTTTCATATTTTACCATGTAATTAAGAGTAGAATCTTTTGAAGTATCCATTTTCTTCTTAGCATTAATGTAATAAATGTTTACGGTGGTGAACAAATTTAATAAATTATAAATATTTTATGAATCTTGTATCTTAGATTTTTTTGAGCCTTTGAACTGAGTAACATAAACACAAAGGAAAGATACTCATTTGCTGTAAAATACAGGAAAAATGAATATGAAATGTTATGAGAAAAGATTTAATTTTCATATATCTTTTATCTTATTCTAATTAATCTAGATTATGTCAACCTTACAAAGAATGTGTTCATACTCGTTGTGGGTGAGAATAAAAATCCAAAGCCAATTTCTCTGTAACTCAATTGTAAACTGTTGAATTTTTTTTAATTTTAGGAAGAAAACTCAACACTAATGATTAAAAAATGGCAAATGTAGCCAAATTTTATACCTAACCAAAACTTGTTTGGCTGTAGTACACACAGTTTTTCAGTATCATGAGAGGCATGAAAATCAAGGGTGCAGCTGACACAAAAGAGAAAACCAGCTCAAATCTAAGTGTGGAGGATAAACATCCCAAACCCCACACTAAAGCTAAACACCTCCTCCTTACATGCATTTAATATTGTCTCTTATTCACTCATTCATTCAAAGAGAGAACACACATAGTCATTTTAAACCATGCCACATCAAGTCCAATCTGAGACTTGACTTGTAGGCCAAAATTTAAAATCTTTAAAATGTTTTTATAAAAAAGCCAAGGCTGTCTGTCTTTTAGCACATAGTTTTAGGATATTTAAAAATCTTAGCTTGTTTTAGTCTCTCAGTGGCACTGGATTTTGTCCATGTTACTTTAGGTATGGGAATGAAAATAGTCTCGCCCTCCTGTCCAAGTCCAATCAATTAGTGTGAGGGCACCTTTGCCTTGGGATGGAGGGGAAGGCCGAGTCCCGGGCTGATTGGCAACATCTGCCATGAGCAGAGGAGAGTAGGGCCCCACACTTGCCAACCACACCCAGGAAATACATGTTTCTAGCAGTACTTCTGCGGCACCTCTCTAGCAGTAGTTTGTTGGAAGGTACTGTGTAAAGAGCAGGACAACCTCATGTGCCCATCCAGACACACTTACCAGGCGCCTCGCAGTGGTACACCTCTGGCCGGCTGTCCCGATGGCCGCAAAGAGAGCTGACGGAACCACTAAGCTGAGGTCCGCATCCTCGAAAGCTTAGAGAAGCACAAACACACACCCATCGGTGTCACAAAGCAGGCAGACAAGGTGCTTACTAACTGGTATAAAATGATGCCTTTATTGCGTGCAGTAAGAGAACATCGGAACAATCCCTGTAAAATAGGGACGTTTCCATCACAGAGGCTACTTTTCTTCCGGAGAGTATATGAGAATAGAGCAATGGGCTCTCTGGTCTTCACCCCAGTACAGATGTACACTGAGGCGCCCCCTCCTCTGACCACTTCTGGGTCTCTAGCAGGCTCGCAGTCTTTCCAGATCTGACCGCCTCCCCTGCCCACCTTCCCACCCCTTGTACCTCCGCCCTCCTGATCGCTTCCTCTCTACTTTTGTTTGTTCCTTCCTCATCTTCTGCCCTCAGCAGAAGAAACTAGCACAGTCTTTACAAGGTTAACCTTCCGATTTATATTATCTGTACTTCCTACCTTCTCATCCCTCCGAGATTGTTACAATTCCCTCTCACATCTTCAGTTTTCCTGTCCAATCTAACAGCATTCTCAGACTTGTATGATAGTTTAAAAAGCTGGTTTGTGCACCCAAACAGACCAGGGTTCTTATCCATTTCCACCACTTTTCAGTTGTGTTTTTCCTTTTTAAGCCTCAGTTTCCTCATCCGTCTGGGATACCCATGGGCAATAGAAAGGAGTTAAGGAAAGAGCTGTGCGCTGGGGTCTGACTGCCAGTACACAAATCCTGGCTCTATCATGTGCTAGCCTGTCACTTCAGGCATATAATCACGTTAAGCCTCAGAGTGTAACCTTCAAATAAGATTAAGAATGATATCTGCCTCATGGGATTGTTGTGTGGATTAAATGAAACAATGCATATGAAATAGCTGAGCACAGTGCCTGGCAAACACCCAGTGCTAAGTGCTAACTATTTTTAAATGAACTCTCTCTTTCACCAGATTAGAAGTTCACTGAGAACAAATCCTTCGTCATAGACTTTTTAAACTTCTGTGTGTACACCACAAATATTGGGTTGTCGGAAAAGTCATGATGCATTTTTGCAACGAAAAACATCGAAAAAATACGTCACGACTTTTCCGACAACCCAATCTACAGGCATCTAAATGTGATGATGATAGCAATATACAGATCAGCAAGTTTTGCTTTGTATCACAAAATCCATGCTTTTATTAAGTCTCAACCTATTGAGGTTCATTTTATTATCCAGTTACACTGGTAGACTATTTCCTTTTGTGCCAAATAATTGAAAAAGAGAATTAAGTAATCTCCAAGCCTATAGGTAAGTGATTAAAATGCCTTAAGGAAGCATTCCTTCTCAGTATAAAAGCACTATGTATTCCACGAAAGACAAACTAAAGTTTTTGAAATCTAATGCAATCAGCAGGTCACATCGAGTTACTTATTCTAGAGACACACATGGCCAGTTTTCAGAAAACAGAAGGAAAACACGAAACGACACCATGTTAGGCGCAGACAGGTTCTAAGCAAGCCCAGGCTACGTTTTCCAAATATGAACACTTTTGTTTCCTGGTTCTCTCTGCCTCTCTGCCTCAGATCATCGCGTTCTGTCCCATAAGTAGGATTCCTAAGATGTGAATTAGGCCTTAGACACATACAACACAGAACAGATGAGTCCCTAAACAAATTCTATATATTCAGGACAGCTAGTGAAGATACTCTGTACAAAAAACAAAACAAAAACAAAAGGCAGTCTTACCAATAATGGCATTGTTTCCTCCAAGTTCTAACAAGCTTCTCCCTTTAAAAACATATAAACACAAATGAATGCCTATTTATCTATTAATCTAATTTATCTATTTATCTAATGCCTATTTATCATTAAATATCTAGCAGTATTTAATGCATACTGCTAGAGAGCCTCAAATCATAGCCTATCCCAATTATATTTTATTTTCTGATTTAAAACATAACATGAGCATTGCAATGTCAAATGTCCTGATTTTAATAATTATACTGTGGTTATATGACAGAATGTACTTGTATTTAGGAAACACACTGAAATATTTAGTGATAAAGGAACATGTCTTCAACTTTCTATCAATGGTCCAAAAATAACATGCAACCACAATGTGTGTGTGTGTGTGTGTGTGTGTGTGTGTGTGTGTGTGTGTGTGTATGCGTGCGCATGCGTTGCTGGAGAGAGAAAATGATAAAGTCAATAGGGCAAAATGTAAGCAACTGGTAAATCTAGTTAAAGGGTATACAAGAATTACTTGTGTGTCTTGTAACTCTTCTGTAAGTTTGAAACTATGTCCCAAAAAACCCTAGTTAGTATAAAATGGTACAGCCACTAGAGAAAACTATGTGGCCATTTCCCAAGAAATTAAACAGAATTACCATATGATCGACCTAGCATATGATCCACTCTTGGTACATAACCAAAACAAGTAAAATCAAGGACTCAAAAAGATATGTGTACCCCCATGTTCATGGTAGCATTATTCACAATAGCTAAATGGTAGAAGCAACCCAAGTGTCCATTGAGGGATGAAAGGATAAACAAAATATGGTATATACATAAAATGAAATATTATTCAGCCCTAAAAAGCATAGAAATTCTGACACATGCTGCAACATGGATGAACATTGAAGACATTATGTTAAGTGAAATAAGCCTGTCACGAAAGCACAAATATTGTGCGATTCTAGTTACATGAGGTTCCTACAATAGTCAGATCCATAGAGACAGAAAGTAGAATGGTGATTGCCAAGGGATGGGGGAAGGCAGAAATGAGGAGTTAGTTTTTAATGGGTACAGTTTCAATTGGGAAGACATAAAAAAGTTCTGAAGACAGATGTTGGCGATGGCTGCACAAGAATGTAAAGATACTTAATACCATAAAACTGCACACTTAAAAATAGTTAAAATGGTCAACTTTGTTATTTATATTTTACCACAATAAAAAAATGTTTAAAAAGATGTGTGCTATTGTAGAAACTTTAAAAAAAAAACTATCGAGTAGGAAGAAAGCCCATAGTTCACCATGGAATCTCTTATAAATTGATATAGTGCTTTGCAATCTTTTTCATGTGCATTTATATTCAGTTGAGATCATACTATCTAATTTTGCTTAATTTTCTGATTAGCGTCCTATAGTTTTTCCCTGAGTTATTGGGAGCTATTAAAAAAATCACTGCATAGTTTCCATCATGATGATGTACCAAATTTGATTTGGCAACTTTAGTGTTGACTATATTGATTATTGAACATCTCCCTCTTACCTACTTAGGTCAGGGCCAAAGGGCATGAATATTAGGATTACTATATACACTGCCAACTTACATGCCAGGCAAGTTATACAGCAGGCTGTGAATGCCATTCTGACCTTAGATGCCCCAGCATAAAGATTTGAAATTTGTTTGCCTCAATTTTAGAGCTGTGTTTACTACATTTTTTGAATTTAAATGCACTCTAAAACCAGCTTCTATGTAAATAACTTAATTTGTGATATCAGGAGCGTATATGACAGCAGGAGAATGGGTTCTCATTTCCACTGCTCTGAAACAGTTAACCACCAAGTAGTTATTAATTATAAGGGGTGAGGTTGTTATGAGCAAAACTCACTGACTGCTGTATCAGCTCATCTCTGCTGCAACAGTTGACTTAATGACTGCTTGCTGGCTACAGCAGAACACTAGACTGGGTTGCAAAAAAAAGAAAAGAAAAAAAGGGAACAGAAGATTTTACACCTAACAGCTCCCCTGTCTGGCTTCACGTGCTGTGGCAGAAGAGAAGGGACCTATACGTCCTACTTCCTTCCAATTCTCTACCTGCTCCCTACCCACAGTCCTAACAGCCAATTCAAGCCAAGAAAAGCAGCTGTAACTTAAGACAGGCATATACATTTTATTAAAATTATAATCGTATTAATACTACTACTTAAGAGAGAACAAACTACTGCTTTGAAAAAGAAGGGGAAGTGAAAAGAGATGAAATTTGCTAGTCAGAGGAGTGGAATTAATGGTCTTAAGCACTCTGCACGTGCTTACTGGCCAGTTATAATCTTCTTTGCATAAGTATCTATTCAAACCCTGTGCCCATTGTTTATTGGGTTGTCTTTTATGTTGTTGAATTTTAAGAGTTATTTATATATTCTAGATATACATCTCTTGTCATAAGATTTGTGAAGATTTTCTCCCATTCTATAGATTGCTGGTTTTTTTTATTGTTCATTGTTTTGATGGTGTCCTTTGAAACAAGTTTTTAATTTTGATGAAATCTATTTTTTTCTTTTGTTGCTTGTGCTTTAGGTGTCATATCTAAGAAACCATTGCTGAATCCAAGACACAAAAATGTATGTTTTCTTCTAAGAGTTTTATAGTTCTAGCTTTTGTATTTAGATCTTTGAAACATTTTGAGTTGTTTTTGTATACTGGGTAAGGTAGGACTCCAACTTCACACATACGTGGTATATATGTGAATATCTAGTTGTTCCAGCACCATTTATTGAAAGACTGTTCTTTCCCCATAGAAATGTCTTGGCACCCTTGTCAAAATCAGTTGACCATAAATGTAAGGGTTTATTTCTGAACTCTCGGTTCTATTCCAGTGATCTTTTATTTCTACCCTTAAGAAGTACCACTTAGTCCTGATTATTGTAGTTTTGTAGTAAGTTTTGAAATCAGGAAGTTGAGTCCTCCAACTTTGTTCTTTTTCAAGATTGTTTTGGGTACTCAGGGTTCTTTGCATTTCCATATGAATTTTGGGATCAGCTTGTCAATTGCTACAAAGAAGCCAGCAGACATTTTGAAAGAGATTGCACTGAATCTATAGGTCACTTGGGCAGTAACAACATTAAGTTAACCAAAAAGTGAAAATGGTATGCTTTACGTTTATTTAGGTCTTCAGTTTCTTCCAATGATGCTCTGTAGTGCTCTGTGTGAGAGACTTCCACTTCTTTTGTTGAATTTACTCCTAAATAGTTTATTCTTTTTGATGTTATTCTATTATTATAAATGTGATTTATAATATGTTATCTGAATTTCATTTTCAGATTGTCCATTGTTAATGTATAGAAATATAACTGATTTTTGTTTATCTTGTATCCTGCAACTGCCAAGCAAGTAGCCCTCCCCCACTGAAAAACTTTGATTTTAAGTTTCCTTCTCCTTAAAGTTTCCTTTTTCCCAGTTCTTTATCTCCTACCCCGTTTTAGAAAATTGCCCTAAAACTTGTGATTGATACGGATTGATTGTAATCATTGAAGCCTACTGTTCTTTCCAAACCTATTCCCGGGCCCAGCTCCTGGACAATTAACGTCACCTGAATAACCGATTAAGTGGCCACGGGCTCCATAGAGCGGATGGATTTTCCACCACGTAGCCACTTCGCGTCAATAATTCTGAGCTCTGCTCTTTAAATTTATTAATTAAAATCTATTTTTCCTCATTCAGGGGCCTTGGGGATACAGATGATATGCCAGCAAGATTACCAGTCCCAACCAAAGAAGCCAACACGGTCTTCCAGGCAGATCTGGAGACCCCTTCCTCTCATCTGAGATCAGCTAGGGTGAGAGTTCTGTGAATCCCCCAATAGGCAGGGACAACTCTACACCCCTGCCCAGCAGGAAATAGATACAGAAGAAGAGACCTCCTGTCCCTCAGCTTCCCATAGAGATTTTATGGGGATCACGTCTCTCAAGGGGAAAAGAAGGCAGGCAGTTAGAGATAGGCATTGGGTCAGTCTCTGCGTTCCTGCACGTCCAACATCACCCACAGGACGCGACCACCCAAAAGACCTCCTCTCTCCCTCCAAAGTTTCCCCTTCTTGCTGTAATTATATACCCCTTTGAGGAAAAAAATGGGTACGAAATACCCAACTAGATTAAACCAGCCACTCACTCTCCTGCACAGTAAAGGCCACAATGACCTTCATTTCACCTGGGCCTCATTATACCATCATTATAATATCATGCATTTGCCCGGAAGTTTATTAATACCATTATAATAGACTGAACTCTGGGACGGAACATGCGCAGTCTAAAAAGATGAGGCAGTAGTAGCCTCTTGTCAATCACAGGTGTCAATCAAGTGGTCCCATACCTGGAAAGACACAGCCCACTGTATAGAAAAAAAGGGTGAAAACTCCAAGTCCTGGCCAGTCAGTCCCTTCTGAGCTCTTGCTTTTGCTCCGCCCGCTCCAAACTCTTCGGAATGTACTTGCTCTTCTAATAATGTCCCTTGAGCCATTCTCTATTGCTCAGATCCGCTTCAATTTCTTTGAAGTGTATTTTTTCTTCTAATAAACTGCCCCTTTTCGCCACTTTATTTCTGTGTCTCGTTCAATTCTTTGCTTGAGACACCAAGAACCTGGAAAACGCGCCAAGAAGGGCCTGCTCTCCAGTAACACAACCTTGCTGACCTTGTTTATTAGCTCTAATAGTTTTTTGTAAGCTTGCTTTTTAAAAGCAATGTCCAAAAAGCAACGGGGCTGGTAGATTATCTAGTCTAATCTCATCTGATGCTGGGATTAGACTTTAAATTCACCATAAAAGCCAAAAACTGACAGTCAATCTTATCTTTAAAAACCTCTTTAATCAGTCATAAAATACAGCACACAAAGCCATGTCTATATAGCCCTTTTTGGTCATATATACATGAAATATAAATGAGAACAGATTTAAATCTTCCATTCCACAGTTATGGTAGGTCATGTACTCAGTGGTCCTATTTAAATTGTTCTGTTTTTTAATGTGCCAAACAGGTCTGATAGAATTTGACAAATATATCTGATATGAGTCTAATACAGTCATTTAGAGGGAAAAATGATATCCTTTTCCAAATTATGCTATTTAAATCTGCGATCTCCTTCATATTAACCCACTAATAACTGTACCCTTTTCTTTTACTTGGACATTCAAATAAACATGGCTGGTGTCTCCATGGAAAGGGTCAAGGGAAAAAAACCCCAACTTTCAGATTTCACAACCATGCCTGTGATGGAATTAAAATCCTCATTAGAAAGCCAACACTTACCAAATCTCTCCTGTACCATAAGGGCCACCTGTTTCCCCACCTGCGTGCTCCCGGTGAAGGACAGCAGGTTCACCCGCTCATCTTTGGCCATTGCCGTGCTGCAGGGGAACAGACACTGTCACTCAAGCAGAGAAACCCAGCAATGGTGACACCTATTGGTACCAGCCAGACAACCCTGACATGGGCTCTTGGAAAGGCAGTCAGTCAAAGATACAAGAAAGTCTATCCCAAGGGAGCAAGGGAAGGTCTTCAGGAAAATGAACTAGATTTTCATAAGTGAAACCACAGAGCAGAACAGCTAACATGTACTGTGAGCTCTTCGTCAATAGAGCTCACCTCACGGACATCATTAGTTAAGAAAGAAAGACCTTCCTGGACTGAGCGGAAGACTGGACAACACGACCTTACCATTTCCTTGATGAGCATCCTGACTATTTTGCTGACTCTTAAACTACTGATTCCCTTAAGACTTAAAAATCTAAAGACTGGAGGGAAACATCCTAAGAATCCCTCATGGAAGCTGACTTATAAAGCCTATGCTAGGATTTCCAGTTGCTTCTAAGGAATGTAGACCAGACACTATCGATTTGAATCCCTTCGTTCAGTTTGGTGCTTCAAAAGCCTTAGTGGGGGCCACGCAGGACAGCCGCAGCATCAGTCTAATTAGAAACAGCTCGCTGAGGTTACCGATATAGGCCTCCCGGGCTCAGCCCACAAACATGAGCACTGATACCCGAGGCAGCTCTTGCCTAATGCACACCTAGACACTAATGCAATTACCTGAGCTATTCAAAGGCCAGCACCGAGGCCTGGATGCCCAGAGTGCAAGAGGAGTTGGTCCGAGGACAGAAGACTCATGTTTTAAATGACATTTAGACAATACTTTATTATGCACACTATCTGTGGGAGACTAACGTCTTAACTGCACCAATATAGGTTAGAAGACTCGACCCCAATGAACCCTCACCTAATCAACGGCTAAGCCAGTGACAACAACCTCTTTCATCATGGTTCAGAGCAATTATAAAGTCATTTCCAGTTTAAAAAGAGGCTGTGACATTATGCTAAGTGAAAGCAGCCAGACACAAAAGGCCACATGTAGTATGGTTCCATTTATAGGAAAGGCCCCAAACAGGCAAATCCATAGGGACAGAAAGTAGATTAGTGGTTGCTAGGGGAAGGGGGGAATGGGAAGTGACTGCTAATGTCAGGAGGTTCCATTTGGGACACCCCCCCACCCCACCCCAAATATGTCCTAGAGTAAGATAATTGTGATGGTTGTACAATACTATGAGTATTCTAAAAACCACTAAATTGTACATTTTTAAAGAGAATTTTTATAGTATGTGAATTATATGATCGTTTTTAAAAAACAATAAATTTAAATAAAGAGACTGTATTCCCAGGGTTCCTTTTTTTTTTATGTCAGCTGAAGATCCCAGACGATAGGCTAGGTTCTCCATTACTGGGAGGGGGTGAGACACCAGATTACAATTCCATAGCTTTGCTTTGTAAGTAAGCACCTTTACAAAATCAAGTGTCAGGAAGCCATGGACCGCCCACCATTACAGCAGCTTGTTATTTTATGATATAAACACCTTACAAAAGTAGCTCTGGGCAATTAAAAAGACAATTCTGACTCATCCTCCAACAGAGGCTATACATTAATAAAGGCAGAGCCCAATGGGGTCCATAATAATAATTCCAAAAAACCATTCTCACTTCAGCTGTACTGCGTTTAGTAATTCTAGAAAAGATGATTCTAGCTGATTCACACAGGGTCCTTCAGCAGAGAAGGACCTACTGACCTACCCAATATCCGCTCCACCACACGTCAAGGAGCAAATGGCACCAGGTAGCTTGTTGTCCTCTAGAACCTTGGCTAATATCCTAGAAAGGAAAAAGCAATTACTGCTAAGTAAGGGAGCAATTTAATTTCTTAGGATTTTTTGAAAAACTAGGAATAAATTCTAACCACCTGACTTTCCTTTTCAACTCTCTCTCCCACCCTTCAAACATCCAGGCCTGGATTTCTCCTTATGTAATAGAAATGAGGCTTTCAAACACTTAAAAGAAGAAATCTTTTTTTTTCTTTCCCTGAAATAATCTTAAAAAAAAAATAGACAAAAAACAACATGCAAAATAAATAAAAGACTTAAAGCATTGGTCACATAGTCCAAGTGATCATTATTTTCAAGTATTTTCTGGCAAACTATGAAGATATCTCATTTCAAGATGGTAGACTGATCACAGGGCATTTTTTTCCTTTTCTTTTCTTTTTTTTTTTTTTGGTCTCTTACTACAAAACCATTAAAACGATGGTAAAGAAATAATAACAAGGAATAAAACCTACAATAGAAAGATGAAGAATTGAAAGGGTGTCCCCATCAGCAAATGAGAGGTTTCAGTACATCTCTGCAAAGCGGAGTCAGCCAGAGAAGTGACACAGGATGAAAAGGGAAAGAGGTCCCCAAAACCTAGAGCAGGTGCTGAGGAGAAAGGTACAGTAGAGGGAGCTGGACCTATGTGCAGAACCCTAAGGAAATTCAGGACTAGTGCCTGCTAGCTTCATACCAAAACTTTCAGTCAGGAACTATCAGCACCCTCCAGTCTAAAGCACTGTGAATAAGCACAGCATTTTCTTAATTAGTTGTAACTTATGCTGCTAGAGTTAAAATGACAAATACAGTTCAATGTTATTTAAATCTGATTTTGAGTTCTAAAAAAATGGCTCCAGTACTTCTGGTTCCTCTGAAAGAGTTCTTCCATTCAATTTGAGCTTCCTGAGGAGCATGGGCCTAAATAGAGCAAAAGTTCTTTTCATCAATCATTCCAACTTGCTGGCTACTTTCTATTTTGTTTAAAGACATGGACGGACCTAGAGAATATTATGCTAAGTGAAGTAATTCAGTCGGAGACAGACAAATACCATATGATCTCACTTACATGTGAAATCTAATACAACAGAATAATTGAGCAAACTAAACAGAAATAGACTCAGAGATATAGAAAAAACGTGATGGTTGCTAGATGGGAGGGGGGTGGGGATGATGGGAGAAGGAGAAGGGATTAGACAGCACAAATAAGTAGTCACAATACTGTCACGGGGATATGAAAGACAGTTTGGGGAATACAATCAATAATGTAAAGATTTTTTAGGGCGTCAGATGGGCACTTGTCTTATCAGGGAGACCACTTCATGGACTGTAGAGGCTTGACCATTGTGCTGTACACCTAAAGCTGAAGCTGAATAATAATGTCAATTGTAAGTTTATATATAGAGACACACAGACACACAGACACACACACACACACACACACACATATTCACAGGATATGGTGTACAGCATAAGGAATAGAGTCAGTGGAATTATAATAGCTATACACGATGTCAGGGGTAGTAGATTGTGGAAAAGGGGTTATCACTTTGTAAGGGGTGTAAATGTCTACTATTACATTGTTTTGTACACCTGAAACTAATAAAAACATTGTTTTTAATAAATAAAAGTTTCCTTTTTAAATAAAAAAATTAAAAAAAAAGAAAGTTCTGAAAGCTCCAAATTGTATATACACGTCCATAAAAAAGATGCCACTGCCATATGTCAGTAAATACTCCCATTGTCCCTCAAAATGTCCTTGAGAGCAGTTTCCTTTTTTCCATCCAACCAAAGATCACACACTGCAGTTGTCATGTGTGAAACCAGGTGTCAGAGTGAACGATTCTCTCCGTGGACTTAGAGTGTATGTCCCAGCTGCACAAGTAGACTGACGGCTCTTGAAAGCTAGGGGTTTGCTTTGTGCCCATGGGTAAAGGTTAACAAAACCATTTCCCTTTAATACATGAGATTCTGACCTCGGATTAACGCTCTAGTTTTGTTCCCCAGGTTACCTGATCAATGTCAGTGTCAACAACGTTACATAGACAACATGCCTTATGGTAAGAATGACTCCTGGCTGGTGAACTGCATCTGGACTGGATAACTATCAAGGGATATAAATAGGAATCTTATGCTTTGGGGCCTTCCCTGAGGGCAGTGACTCTTGTAACTGCATGTCCCTTGTGGGCAGCTGAAAGTTCTGCCCTATAGAATTGTCACAAGACCTCCTGGCTCCTGTGGGGAATTAGGCTTTAAACCAGGGCATCCCCCACACCTGTACACTGTAGATCTCATCTCCTCACCCCTGCATAAACTGCTACAAATACCAACTAAAGAGGGATACCTGATGCTATCCTCCTGGCAAACTACATTCCTGTCCTATATCCTTCTGAATAGACGGAGGTACGATGCGTGGCCTGTGGCCGTCTAATGAGTCTGAACGTTTAGCTGAATTTAAGAACTGGTGGATATGGCAGCACCCTTGTTTAATTCTGGCAACATCTGGCATCATTTTACTAATTGTCTTCCATTACAAAATCTGATATTCTCAATTACCTAAAATCAATTACCTAAAATATCAGCCACGTCCCTATATGAACACTTCAAACCCTTCAAACTGTTTAAAGCAAAAAATATTTTAAAACTCAAAGCAACAATAACAGAACATTTGAAACCAATATCAAAATGAACAGTATTTTAAACCAGTTGCTTAAGTAACAATTGGCAAGCAAGTTCAGTACGACCACATAAACTGTTCTAAGTTATTTTTTAATTAAAAAAAAAATTGCCTGGGGAATCTCATCATTTTTTATGTTTTGCATATCAAAGTTCTATGTAATATTTAATTTGAACACCCCTGCCTTGAAGGATGTATTTTCCCCAACATCACGTATTCAAGTAAATCCTAACACATACTACTCTCTCTTTTTCATCCCACTTTTCCTAAGTCAGTGTTCCTAAATGCTCATCTGACATGAAGGACCCTCACATATGGCCTCCTCCACAAGCTCTCTACCAACAACTCAATTCAGAAACACACACCGTGCAACCAATAGAGCATGAAGGGTGCATTGTCCCCATACCCAGAAACGCACTCTCTTGCATACGTTTTCCAAATTCTTGAATGATAAATTAGTAACACTGACTTGACAACCTAATCAGAGTTGTCAAGTTTTCAAATATGAGTAAATAAAACAATTTTTTAGATCAAAAGATAAAATACATTTTAAATAGTGTGAGAAGAATCCACGGAATAGTAATCATCTCTCTCTGTTTTGCTAATGATCTATTAAACAAAAGCAGTAAAAGTATTAACTGGGTAGAAATCAAAACCATTAACATGTTGAACAGTTATAAAATATAGCCCCTAAACTGCAAGAAAATTTCCTCTCCACTGGATTTGCTTTTATTTTGCAAGTGACAAAAATGTTTATAAGAGCTCAATTTCAACACTTAACATCAATATCTGGCATGTTTCCAAACAGTTAAGTAATATAGCTCTAAAAGAGCTATGTAAACTACAAAACCATATAAAAATGTTATTACAACCAAGGGAGAAAGAGGTTCTCCAAATCTCCTACGTAAATAAATATGGTGCCTTTACACTGGATTAAAAATTCAGTGCCTATCACCCTTTAGAGATTATTCCATACCTAGAAAAAAGAAGGCCACACATACTCACTTTGTGACAGCAACACTGATAAGGGACGTTGATGGAGCGCCTTTCCTTGAGAGGGTTAAAAAAAAAAAAGACAACTTAATTTGGTGGATATCATAAATATCTTTCATTATCAAGCAGAAGAAAACATCTTCATCAGAAAAACTTCTAATTAGACATCTGATCCTAGTAACTGAAATAGGAATCTATCCTTCAGCTTGGTGTCTCTGGGACCTAACAGACTACAAAATTTTCACAACTTTAAAATTGGCAAAAAGCAACTCTGAACCTGCTTGCTGCACTTATCACAGGAAAGGTTACACTTAACCTCTGTCAATTATGGGGACTGACTGAAATGAAAGTCAACCTGAATTTTTGTTGGAAAGCCTTCGAGGAAAACTATACAACCAGCCTTTCTAGATCAGGATGCAGAAAGCGTGGGTTCCTTTGGCAACACGGTGCCAAATCATTAACCCTCCCAAGTATGCCTTGCTTTTGCAGACAGTCTGAGCACATTCAGATGAAGACAACGTTAAGATTGGTATATAACTGGGGGCAGCTGGTTAGCTCAGTTGGTTAGAGCACAGTGCTCATAACACCAAGGTTGCCAGTTCGATCCCCACATGGGCCACTGAGTTGCACCCTCCACAATTAGATTGAAACAACTGCTTGACTTGGAGCTGATAGGTCCTGGAAAAACACACTATTCTCCAATTAAAAAAAAAATTGTTTTAATAAAAATTAAAAAAAAAAGGGGGCCGGCCAAGTGGCACCATTGGTTAAGAGCATGAGTTCTGTGCAACAGGGTCGCCAGTTCAATTCCCACATGGGCCAGTATCCTGAGCCTGAGCTGAGCTGCCGCTGAGCTGCCAACAGGTGGCAGGATAGCTCAGCTGGTGAGAGCACGTGCTCCTAACAACAAGGTTGTCGGTTTGACTCTGGCATGGGATGGTGGGCTACACCCACCCACAACTAAGATTGAACACGGAGAGCACGTGCTCCTAACAACAAGGTTGTCGGTTTGACTCTGGCATGGGATGGTGGGCTACACCCACCCACAACTAAGATTGAACACGGAGAGCACGTGCTCCTAACAACAAGGTTGTCGGTTTGACTCTGGCATGGGATGGTGGGCTACACCCACCCACAACTAAGATTGAACACGGCACCTTGAGCTGAGTGGCGTCGAGTTGCCAACGGGCAGCCAGATGATGACTGAACTTGGAGCTGAGCTAGCTGTGCCCTCCACAACTAAGACTGAAGGACAACTTGGCTTTCCCCTTCCCCAATTCCCCAATAAAATCTTTAAAAAAGAAAAAAAAAAGATTGGTATGTAATTAGTGGGACAGATGCACAACAGGCAAAGATGGCTCTCCTGGTTTTCCTTTTCTAACTTCTTCCACTGAACATGAAAGCTAAAAACGAGCAAGTGTTTTGTCATCTATAAGACACTGATACTTTCCCAGCTAACTTCTGTCAAATATGTATAAAGATGCAAATTTTAATGCATCAATGAGAACATTTGCCAAGTGACCCAGAATCACTTGGGAATTCACTATCAAATTTTTATTAAAGAAAAAGAATCAAACTTTAAAAAGAAGGTTGTGACTTATCCCAAGTTCTTTTTTCCTCCTACTTGTTTACTTAGTTTTCTGTTTGGAAAGTATAGTACAATACAGAATACCTCTGGTCTTTGTCACCAGTTTATGGCACAGGGCTTCAAAACCCCTTGGAATTTCCTGAGTAACAGAATGTCTTTCTTATGCAACGAGGTGGCTTTTGGGTGCTGTCCAGATAGCTTCAGGATGGAAGGTGGTTGCTAGTCAACACAAAGACCAACCACGGGGAGGCGAGGAGGGATGGAAGTTGAGCTCAATCCCATGTCTGATGATGTAATCAATTATGCCTATGCAATAAAACTCCAATAAAAACTCTGGACCCCAAGGCTCAGTGAAGCCTCCTGGTTGGGATGGTGACATCCCCCAACTTCACCAGAAAAGGGCATGGAAGCTCTGTATCTGGGGCTCTTCTAGACCTTGCCATACTGTACATCCTTCACAATACAACTGTAATCATTAAGTACTGTGCTTTCTTGAGTTCTATGGGTCATTCTCATGAGTTACTGAAACTGAGGGTTCATGGGAACCTCCAAACTTGTAGCTAGCTGGTCAGAAGTGCAGATGTCCTGGGGACCTGGGGACACCTGCAGCTTGCATTTCAAGTGGGGGCTGTCTTGCGGAGGACTGAGCCCTTACACATGAGGAGGTTGACAGTAAGTCCAAGAAGTTAGTATCAGAATTTACTTACAGTACACCCGCTTGGGGTGGAAACAACTGAAAGGACAAGGCTATCTATGTAAAAACAAAAAATAAGTTAAAAAAAAATTTTACCAATGGAAAATATGCAATAATTAAGTCAGCATTTCACAATGGGCAGGTGTGACAATATGTTAACAGAAAGGGTAGTGTAGTAGAAAACATTTTAATGCATTTAAATTACTTTTAATAGTACCTGAAATGTACTTTATTATCTTCCCACTGGATGAGAACATTAGCAGGCCTTACCACAGGCAGACGTCCCCGCAGATCATTGCGATGGCGCTGTTCCAGCCATACACCGCCACAGGGAAGTTGAATGCAGTGATGACTCCAACCAGGCCTACAGGGTTCCACTGTTCAATGAGCGCATGGCCAGGTCCTGAGGACGGGGGAGGGCGAGGAAGGCGCTTAAGCATGTTCACTGAACGCATGTCAAGTTAACAAGAACAAGGTCTGAAATCTTTCATTTTCAGAACAAAGGTGCACAGGACCAAGTGAGGATTCCACATGCCTTGTAGTGGGTCACTCTCCATCGCCACAGGATATTGCTCCGTTAATTAGCAGACAACAAAAGCTGGTATCACTGCACTCCCTCATAAACCATGAATGACTGTGATCCTCATAGGCACTCGGATTATTTCAATCAAAGGCAGCCAGAGTAGTGAAGAACCAAAACAAGGCATGCTGGTTCACAAACCGTAGTCAAAACCACAGACCAACTGGAAAGGCGCTGCTCCCAGCCATCAACTTTCTGCCAGGCTCCCAGGGCCAGCTAGGAACAGGAAACCTACCAAGTGCTGCACCCCACTGCCAGGCCCTCCTTTAGTCTAGGCAACCTCATCTCCCTCAAGAGGATATGCGGGCACAGCCCCTCCCTGGCAGGGCCTGCCTCTACCCGACCCTCTTTCTCTTCTCCCCAGGGAAGCCAGCACAGCTCTGATAACGTCACTCCCTTGCTTAAAACCCTTTGGCGTCCGGATCACTGCTGGAGCTGCTCGCTGGTCAAGTCCAAGGTCAAGTCCAAGCTCTGTAACAGGGAAAGTCCCTTCCCACTTCCTCTCACCCCACTACTCCCCTCATGTGCCCCCATCTGTGCTAAAGCAAAAACAGTTCCCCAGATAAGCCACATTCTCCCATCTTAAGCTTTCACTTTTTTTTTCTTCCATATTTACAACCCCTGCCCGAGCTCTCCACCCCACTCGAGGCCTTAACTTGGATTACTTTCTCTGGGAGGTCTTGCCTGACTGCTCCAAGGCTAGCTTAGGGGCTCACTATCCTATCTTCCACCCCATCACATTACTTACCATGTTCTATTATAATTATCCCTTTACGTATCTCCACTTGCCTCCCACACTTAAATGGAAGGAATCTATAAGCTTATAAATTCTTGAGGACAAGGACTATGCCTTATTGATCAAGTAACACCTATCAGGTCACCTGGTACCTGGTAGACACTCAATAAACATTAATTGCATTAATAGGGTCAGTTAGTATAAAGCCTCTGCAAAAATGAATAATCTATTCTTTAAAAAATATTCTTTCCTCATCAAAAATGTAACATAATTGCCATCATGGAAATTTTGAAAAATACCAAAAAATGGAAAGAAGACAATAAAAACCATCAATAATTCTACCACCCTGGAATAACTGTTACCACTTATCACTTTGGCAGACTTCCACCCCTTGTATTTTCAATGCAGCCACAGTCACTTGTTTTGCTCTATTACAACCACAAACATTACAAATCGCATAAGCTCTTATCCTCATCATTGAAACCTCCTCAGAGTACAAGGCTGGTTCTTGTAGCGTACAGTAATAGCAGAAGACTGAAAACACCCCAAACATCCATCATTTAGGAACTGGTTAAATAAATGACATATAGTATCTTTACAGCAAACAGACAGCCATTAAAAAAAAAGATGAAGAAAGTACCTGAATGTTATAATATGAAAAAAATTCTAATACCCATTAAGTAGGAAAAATATAGAACAGAATGTATAGTTTGCTAATGTTTCTGTTCAAAAGGACATATATTTTCCTCTAAGTGAATAAAAATGAAAAAGATATTATAGATAAGAAACCAGAGGGCCAGCCGAGTGGCTCATTGGTTAAGAGTTGGCTTGGGACACCAGCTCTGAGCAGCAGGGCCCCAGTTTGGATCCCGCATGAGGGCCAGTGACACTGCGCCCTCTACAGCTAAGATGGTGAACAACAGCTCGACCTGGAGCTGGGCTGTCATGAGTCGCTGGCGACGGCGTAGGCTGCAGTGCAGCTGCAGTGAGCTGCCATGAGTGGCCGTCCAATGACCAGCGAGTGCCTGCCTCACCCGGGAGGAGAGCAATGATAATACCAACATGGGCCAGTGAAACGACGTCCTCCACACTAGAATGAAGAACCAAAGGACAGCAACTTGTCTGTTCCCCTCCCCCAATTCCCCAATAAAAATGTTAAAAAAAAAAAAAAAAGAAACCAGAATCACTGGCTACATCCACGGGGACGCTATGGAGTATCCAGGGGCGGTTGATGGGAAACTTGTCATCCTCTACCCTTGTATTTCTAATTCTGTGAGATGGATAGATCACCTCTTTTAAAAATAACATTAAAATAATTTTAAAATAATACAAGCACCCCATAAAAATATGAGGTTGGAATTAGACAGAATGTTCATAAACAGGAGTTTTATTACCTGCTCACAGACTGACAAAATTAGCTCATCCTTTGTCTATGATTTGACATTTAGGTCATTTTTAACATTTCCTATTGATACTACAATGAATATCTCCACACACAAACCTTTGCCACATTTCAGATTATTTACTTAAATTAGATTCTTGAAACTGGTATTAAATGCAAGGCTCTTTGGATTATTTCCAAATTGCTTTCTAGATGGTTTGGCAATTCGTGTTGCCGCAAGTCCTCATAAAAGAGTGTCTGTTTCTGCCTCACCCATGGACTTGCCAACACTGAGTTTTACCTTCATAAATGAAAAAAGTTAAAAGTGTCTTGATCTGATGTTTTCCCTTGTTTCAATTTGCATTTCTGAGTAGAAAGATTAAAGATATTTTCATATATTTATATGCCACCTGCAGTCCCTCTTCTGCAACCTGTACACAGACAGAGCATTTTTTGGAGCACTCTCTGGCAGAGTCTAAAACTCATAGCTTAACCACCTTCAACGCTTACTTTCAGAGGGAAGGATGGGTCCCCCGATCATCCGCGATAAGCCAACAGCATAATCACAAACATCCACGTACTCTTGAACCTCTCCCACACCTTCCACAAAGATTTTCCCCATTTCCAAAGACACCTAAAAATACAAAAAAACGCCAACCAGTATTTTTTTCAACAGAATTCATGTTTTAAACATTAAATTGACAGGGGGGAAAAGTGCAAAACCACATTTTGTGTTTGTTTTGTGAAGGAAATAAACTTTAGAAAGTTTGTTTTATTTTTATGAAGAATTTTAAAACCCAGCAATAGTCTTCACTTTTTCCTGTCCATCTTGTTCATATTTTCTCTAAAAAAAAAAAAGACTTTGAAATGTATAAATTGCTTTTCTTAAAAACCACAATCTTGGGCCGGCTGAGTGGAGCATTGGTTACGAGCTGGCTTGGGACACCAGCTCTGAGCAGCAGGGCCATGGTTCGGATCCCACATGAGGGCCAGTGACACTGCCCTCTACAGCTAAGATGGTGAAAAACAGCTCAACCTGGAGCTGGGCTGCCGTGAGTCCGCCGGCAATGGAATAGGCTGCAGTCCCTGCTGCAGTGGGCTGCCATAAGCTACCGTGTGTGGCCGGCAGCCAGTTGAGCAGCCAGCAGCTGGTGTGAGCTGCCAAGAGCCACCGTGAGTGGCCATCCAGAGGCCAGTGACCTATCTGCCTCACCTGGGGAGAGCGCAATGATAATACCAACATGGGCCAGTGAAGCAACGTCCTCCACAACTAGACTGAAGAACAAAAAGTACAGCAACTTGTCTCTTCCCCTTCCCCCAGTTCCCCAGGGCTGTTCCCCTCCCTCAATTCCCCAATAAAAAAAGAAAAAAAAACCCACAATCTTCTATACAGAAATGCATGACGGCCCTTTAAGAGATTATATTTTTACTACAGAAATACTTTACCAAGTTTCCCAGTACTTGGATCTTCTCCCGCAAGGCATCACCAATCTGTCTCACTACTTCTCCTCGCTTTGGAGCAGGAATCTAAGAAAAAAATGGAATTTTAGTGTCTGATTCAAAGTGCAAACTTGTGTCTAGACCAGGGGTTGGCAAACTGCAGCTCACGAGCCACATGCGGCTCTTTAGGTATGTTGTACATGTGGCTCTGAAGTAAAACTGATAATGAAAATAAAACTATCACAGTTTCATTTATAAAATTTTTAAAGGATATTATTCACATAATGGTGATTGTATGTTTTATAGGTCTCGCAAAACTTTGAAGGACAGGATTGGCTCTTCCATCTCAAAAGTTTGCTGAACCCTGGTCTACAACACAGTATTCAATAAATGTGCAATGAAAAAGCTAAGTACAAGCACATCAAAAGCACATCAAAGCTGACTTTTTTTTTTGTTTTTTTTTTTTTAGCTGAGCCATCCTACCACCTGTTCGCAGCTCAGCGGCAGCTCAGCTTGGGCCAGGAATTGAACCGGGGACCCTGTTGCTCAGAGCTCACACTCTTGAGCAAGCTCTTAACCAACTGAGCCACTCAGCCGGCCTCAAAGCTGACTTTTTTTTATCACATCAAGATTACGATATAGCAGGCCCTAAAAGCAATGCCAGAGACCCAGAAAACATTCAGATGATAGGTTCATGGCGAGTAAGGCTCCATGCCAAGTACAGAGAAAAATTCAGAGTTTGAACCCAACCTTTTGGGATGACTCCAGATGGCTAAAATACCTTAAATACTTAGAGGCTTTTATGATTCTCAGGGACGTTTTTTAATGGGTCAAACTGGTTGCACGCCCAAACCCTTAATTGAGCTTTCCCTCTCCGTTCCCTCACAAAGAGAGCCATCACAGCACTGCTCATGCTCTTCTTTGCTCCACAAATGTATCGCCATGTCTCAGTACAGCTTTCCGGAGGGAAACTTTGCAAACTGTTACCATTTAAAATGGTCCCACCCTTTGACTGGGCAACTCCACTTCTGGAAACTGAATATACACATAAGTGTGCAAAAGCCTAGGTACAACAAGTTTACTGCAGTGCTGTTTCTAGGAGAAACAGAGACTATCTAAATGTCCATCGGCACATGATTGGTTAATTATGGAATAGCCATAAAACGGGCTACTTCACACTCTCTAAAAAGAATGAGGTAGATCTATAAGGAAAATGTTTAACAGCTACAACAGGATGACAGAAAATAGCAAAAGAATACATATGATAAGCAAACTTTTGCTTAAATTTGAAGGACTATACAACGAAATGTTAACAGTAGTAACTTCTGGGGAACAGAATCATAACATTTTCATTCCCCACATTTTGTATGTCGGGCATGTTTGCATTTTTATGACACATTGCTCTTCTGGAAACAGGAAACAAAAACTGTAATGTTAAATGAATCAGTGCAGATTTTACACATTTCCCAGCGCAGAGATCAGGTTTAATAATGTTTCAACTGAATTTAGCCCACACATTTATAAGTTTAGCAAACTGGCTAATTTCAACTCAGAATGGCTAATACACATGGCCTGTACCCTCCCGTTCTGTGCATATTTTATTCAATCAGTCTTTCAACCAATAATTATTGCATACTCTGTATGTGCCAGATATTGTGCTAATCCCTGGGGATCCTGGGGAAACAGGGCAGCTACAATTCTTGCACACTAGAGCTCAAAGTCCAGTGGGGGGTTGGGAGGGGTGGTAGAGGTAAGAAACAGGCAATTACATTGTTACGATGGAGCAGCTAGACTATACAACTGGAAAACCTAGGAGTGTTAATTTAGCATTACGTGGGGTAAGGGAGTGGGAAGGAAGGAGGTTTTTAAAGAAGGCGAGAGCTTTCCTTGAAGAGTTGAGACCTAAGACCTAAAACATGATTGGTGTTTGCCAGGTGAAGAGATAAAGCAGGAAAATTATGGGGGACAGGGGGCACAACATATGCAAAGGTCAAAGGGCAAGAAAGAATATGGTGGTTTGGGAAAACTGTAAGGCATTCAAAGAAGCAGGAGTGGAATGTAGAGGTCACACTGCAAAGGTGTAAAGAATCCAAAAAAAAACAATGGGGAAACTACTAGAGGGTTTTAAATGGGCGGGTGAGGGGGGGAGGAATCACAGTGCATTTAAACTATTACTCTAGTTGTGGTGTAGAAAATGGATCAGAGGGAAACAAGATTCGGATAGGAAGACCATTAGGCCAGACTAGAGGTGGTAGCTATCTGGACTACAAAAATGGCAATAGAGAAATGTAATTTCAGATGTTGAAGACGTGATCATTGAATATCGGTAATTGATTCTCAACCCTGGCCAAACATTAGAATCACCCCCCAAGGAACTGTGAGACTAGATTCCACCCCAGATCACGCAAATCTGAAGGGGCAGTAGGAAACAAGGGAGACAGCCCCATCGTGACAGTGATCAGTCTAGCATGACAGGGTGTCAATAACCTCAGACCGTCCTGAGGTGGGCAACACGAGTCCTCGCCCCTGCACACTCACCCATGAAGTCCTTCAGAATGAGCATCAAAGACAGGCACATGGAGGGAGCCAGGAGCACAAAGGGAAGTAGCAGCTGAGGCTTCGAGGAAGTAATACAATTACACCCAGGTTCAAGAGGTACCTGGTATTCCTTTACGCAGTTAGAGACAGCCCACTGACAGGTCCCTGTCCTCAAGAGAGAAGTGATGCTGGCTCTCCCTCACCAGAGATGGGGAGGGAAAATGAGGACTCGTAGCGGGTGAAGAGGGGCAGAAACAGGGGGCCCTCTGGGCTGAAACCGGCTCATAAAAAGAAAGCCGCTGGGCCGGCCAAGTGGCGCGTTGATTACGAGTTGGCTTGGGACGCCAGCTCTGAGCAGCAGCACCCCGGTTTGGATCCCACATGAGGGCCAGTGACGCTGCGCCCTCTACAGCTAAGATGGTGAACAACGGCTCGACCTGGAGCTGGGCTGCTGTGAGTTGCCAGCGGCTGCGTAGGCTGCAGCCCCTGCTGCAGTGGGCTGCCATAAGCTACCGTGTGTGGCTGGCAGCCAGCGTTGAGTGGCTGGCAGCCGGCATGAGCTGCCAAGAGCCACCGTGAGCAGCCGTCCAGGGGCACGCGACTGATCTGCCTCACCTGGGAAGAGCGCAATGATAATACCAACATGGGCCAGTGAAGCAACGTCCTCCACAACTAGACTGAAGAACAAGGGGGCAACAACTTGTCTTGTTCCCTTTCCCCCAATTCCCCAGTGCTGTTCCCCTCCCCCAATTCCCCCCAAAAATCTTTAAAACAGAAAAAGAAAGAGAGAAAGAAAGAAAGCAGTAGACTCAGTATTCCTGACTAGGGTCTCTGTGGTTAGTTCTACTTCAGAGAAAGAAATCAGTTTTTCTGAACTAGCTTTCCATATTTTTATCCTTTGTTCCTTTACCCTTAGAGAAAAATGCTCCCATTGAAAACTTCCAGGCTTAACTCAAACCAACTAAATGAAACAGTGGTATGTCCTCACACAGGAAAAGCCCTCCAGAAAAATCACAGCCAGTGAGGGGCTCCACACAAGTGAGGACCCAAGAGGGAAAGTGCATAGGCGGGAAGGGGTCCAAGCTCTGGTCTTATTTGAGGTCCCAGCAGCCTCCAGTTCACTGGCCCCTTTGGCAGGGGCCCTGGAGGCACAGTTAGGAAACGCTCTGCCTCTTCCCTAAACTTTGAACTCAATTGCTTAACTCGAATTCTTACAAGTGGGATCCCGCACTGACTCTACTGTCACCCAGGAAAGCAACCTATTAGCAGTTCCCACTCTACTGGGAGGTCCAAAAAGTATGAGAAGCATGAGAAAGGATGTAAGGTGCGGAGTCTGGCATTGTTGAGGAAAAGTAGACTGCCAAATGAGATCCAGAATGCAAAAATTGCAGCACCAATAACAAAGATTGCAGCCCAATATTTAAGAAAGTCATCCCGATGTCAGCTGCCACCCCCGAGGCCAAAGCAAAACCAGGAAAAGCCAGTCCAGGAAAAGAAAAGACCCTGAATTCACACGCGTTCTCAAACACGATTGTGTTTACCCTCACTAAATGCACACATATAATAGATGTTTCTGGTCAAATGTTTCACTGGCATTCAAAACAGTGTATGCAAAGAGTAAATCCTAATATAAATGGTGAACTTCGTATATTTATTAATACTGTATCAATATTGGCTCACCAACTGTCACAAATATACCACACTAATGCAACATGTTAAGCAACAGGGGAAACTTGCTAAGAGGGAGGGGCTCTGTGAGCGAGGGGGGCTTTCTGCTCATCTTTCTGTAGAGGCGGCACAGAGCATGTTACCCCAGAGTGTGCCACTTTGACATGTGGATTACTTTTTGCTGAAGACACTCAAGACCTAGAAACTCAGGAAAAGCTTTTTACCTCCCCCTTAACTTCCTAGGACTTAGAAGGGCGCCTGCAATCAGGAAGAGAGCTATTACCAGAGATAGCGAGATAACTTTTTATATCTGAGAGACCCATCTGTGTGGCAGGGCAAACATTTGTTTATTTACTAAATGTTTGCTCTTCTCACCATCCAGTGAATGGCCTTCCTCCCCGTTAAAGCCCCAGGCCCTTATCCATTCCTGTCGCTCAGGGTGCTATATAAGCATCAGTTGCCTGGCTGCTTCTGGGTCTCATATCTTCATGGGGCCGTTATGTACAAAATTAAAATGTTTTTCTGTTAATCTGTTTTAGGTCAATTTAGTTATCAGAACAGCCACAGAACCTAGACTGGAAGAATGGAAATTTTTTCTTCCCCTACACTGTAAACCTACAAACTGCTCTAAAAACTAAATCTATTAATTAAAAAACAACAAACAAACAAAAAAACAGTATATGTACAGGAAAACAATGATTTTTAAAAACTATGCAGTAAGTTGGTATACAATGCAATCACAGGTCACAAAATTTTGCACATATCATGTGTATATGCATGTATGTATAATAATCACAACTATGAAATAAACCCATAAAAGATGAAAGAAATGCACCAAAACATAACTCTAATAACCATTCCATATTAAAGAGACAGGGGATTACATCTGATTACCTTATTTAATTTTTCATTCAATTTTTTTAAGCAGGGAATATGTATTACTTTTATGATCAGGAAAAAATGATGTTATTTTTAAAACATTAAAATAAATGACACTGGTTGGGCCAGCCGAGTGGCTCAGTTGGTTAAGAGCTCGCTCAAGAGTTTGAGCTCTGAGCAACAGCGGTTCGATGCCCAGCCCGAAATGAGCTGCCGCTGAGCTGCCAACAGGTAGCAGGATGGCTCAGCTTAAAAAAAAAAAAAATGACACTGGGGCCGGCTGAGTGGTGCGCTGGGTAAGAGTTGGCTTGGAACGCCAGCTCTGAGCAGCAGGGACCAGGTTCAGATCCCACATGGGCCAGCGATGCTGCGCCCTCTACAGCTAAGATGGTGAACAACAGCTCGATCTGGAGCTGGGCTCCCGTGAGGCGACGGTGACGGCATAGGCTGCAGCCCCTGCTGCAGTGGGCTGCCATAAGCTACCGCGAGTGGCTGGCAGCTGGCATGAGCGGCCGGCAGCCGGTGTCAGCGGCTATCCAGTGGCCAGCAACTGATCTGCTTCAGCCAGGAAGAGCACAATGATCACAACACCAACATGGGCCAGTGAAGTGACGTCCTCAACTAGACTGAAGAACAAAAGGACAGCAACTTGTCTGTTCCCCTTTCCCAATTCCCCAATAAAATCTTTAATAAATAAATAAATGACACTGCTTTGGAGACTATTCTCTACCCAGGTAGGGTGAACTTTACTTAACACACGGTTAACTTTGGAAGTGCTATTTTCCTGCTCAAGGATATTTTTGATTATGTATAATAGAACCCTGAGCCTGACTCATGGCCAGAATTAGAGGAAAGATGTTCCTCGTGCTTTGCAGAGGCGGTCTCTTAGCAAATAACACAGCTGCATCCAACCCAGGGCTCTCCTGGAGAGTCTGCCCCTCCCCAAGACCCCCTAGCAATCATTGATTCAGAGAAAACTCCTGACTCAGCAGTCCCAAACCCAACAGCACGGGGTTTTGTCACTGGCAGGTACTGAGGTCTGCCACGTGGTGGCCTCTGCAGTAAGCAGGTTACATGATTAACTCATTTAACCTTGTTAAAAACTCAGGAGTCTCCCCTTTTTACAAGACAAAGCACACTGGTGAGGCAAAGTAATTTACCCAGGAGGGTAGTCCTACAGCCTCAGGCCTAGAACTTTTGGTGGCCAAAATTCAAGAGCAAAAGGGATATTCAGAGTGGGGTGAGGGCAGGGAGGATTGGGAAATCCAGACTAACCCTGTTCTTTACTTTCCCCTCCTCCAGAGCCTGGCCCTCAGCTAGTGACAGTTCAGCAGGGCCAAGCCCCAGTCACAGTCCCTACACTTGCTCATATAATCCCTAGTGGAGACAGAGCTGGAGGAGACAACCTGCCTCAAAGCCTGATCAGACAGTGGGGGAACTTGGGCTGCTACCCTTTGAAAGAGGTGCTGCTGATCTTTGAACCAGGAATGTCCACCTGTTGCTGAGATACTCCCTGGCAGAGGGATGGAGAAGGAGCAAGTAGGTATTCTCAGCATAGATATGCAAGTAACTTCAGTTGGAGAATAAAGAGTGGTCATAGCTCAAATTTATGCTTAAAACGTGCATAAGTAAGTTTTAATCCATTTAAAATTACCCATTTACTGAAGGCCAAATATGGAAAAGGCACTATCCTAGGATGAGAGCAGAGATTATCACAACCCACGAGGGACTTCTGTTTCACCAAGGGGGCATTGACCTGCTCATCAGATGTTTCTTCATCTCATTGCAGTTACAATAGATAATGGTGCTATAGCCTCCATACTTACGTCTGCCCAGATTCTCCATGCTTCTCTTGCTTTCTTTACAGTTTCCTCATAGTCAGCTACACTGGCCTAAATTAAGAATTCGGGGGAGACAAAGAGAAAAGGAAAGGGAATTGATGATCTCTTTCTAAGAACACACAGATTTTGGGGAAAGAATTGGAAAATCTCTGGGTGATTTTAAGATTTGTAGTTTAGAATGATTTTCACAGCCTATGCTTCCAAAAACTGCTAGAACCCAATAAGACAAGTTAGAATCTAGCTGTGTTTTTTAAAACCTTGCTTCTCAAAGCAAGGCGCATTAGCCTCATCTGGGAACACCACCTGAAGTGTATTAGAATTTCAGGCTCCAACCCAGATTTAAGAGGTCAGAACTTTCATTCTAAATAAGGTCATGCCTTCCCCCGCACCCCACTCAGAAGCATGGCCTTGAAGAAGCTCCCTCTCCCTAGTCCTCTCTATGGTTCCCCTTTTCTAGGCACCCCGCCCCCAAAGAGTAGATAGTCTCTCCCAGATATTCCTAAAAGTCAATGAAAAAGAAACACATTATTCTTTGATTTTGTATTGCTCTGATCACTCCCACAAACTCCCTGTGAGCAGTTTGCATTAAAAAAAAAAGAAACAAAACAAAAACCACTTACCTGTCGGACTCTTGCTATTGGCTCATTGTTAGCAGGACAATAGGTAGTGATAACCTTGAAACAAAAAGAAGATGAAGATGACCACCATATTTAATCCCTTTGCAACAGGGGGAGCAGACCAAGTAAGGGAAGAAAAAAGGAAGGAAGAAAATAAAAGACAAAGATACAGTATCCAAACTCGGAACCTTTACCTTAATTTCTGTTACAAATAAGTCACTCTACAGAGCTTTTATTTTTTACCTAAACATTCAGAACTACCTTTCTGCAGAACCCATCCTGCCACCTAAGTATTAGGTACATAAACAAAAGCCTAAATGTAACCCATTATTTTGCCTCCTTTTGCATTAACACACCAAACTCGAATTTTACTTATTTCTTTTCTCTCTTACTCGGCTCACCGCTGGTCAAGGTGAAGTGGCCAAGACCAGACAACAAGGGGAAAGGCCTGTGTTCACAAAAACTGGAGAAGTCAACTAGAAAGAAAAAAATCAAGGCGTAGCTTTAAAAAAAAAGCTTTCAGGAGAGGGTATTTTAGCCACAAGCCAAATGATTAGAGTTTCCATGTAGGAAAAAAACAGGAGGGACGCTGGGGGGAGGGGGGTCGAGGGAATAACTAAAACCACCTGTAGTCCTACAGTCACAGATAACCAAAAGGCACGTTTCCATCAACAAGGCAGATTCATTACATTACATGCAACAAAAGGCATGGTGTTAGGCTCTGGAAACAAGAAATGCGCAAAATCCGGTCCTCGAGGAAGCTCAGCCCAAGGAACACATGACAGGATTTCAGCAAGTCCGAGCTTGCAAACTCCAAAGGATTTCAGGGGGAAAAAAACCAACATAAAACTATATGTAGAACATATACGGCGTATGTCACATCTGAGGAGCCAGTCAAGCACAAAATTAAGATAATTTCCACTATTAAGAGTGTGGCAATCACTACAGATCGCAAAACTCAGCCCTAAGGTTTTAAACATGCGTGACAAATTTAACCCCAACCAGCTCCAAAATGACATCGACCCTCCATAGCCCACAAGGCCCTAAAAATCTAAGAGTATTTTTACGGCACCCTACGTCAGAAAACTTGTACTGTGGAACTTCCGAACTTCCCATCCAGTACAACCGACTACAGCGGCAGCAGGGAGTCGGGTGGGGCAGAGCCCGCCCGGCCCTCCGGAGCGCACAGAGGCAGCAGAGATTTCCCGGGACACCCGCATACCTCTCCCCGGCCTCCCCAGCTTCCATTATACACGCCCTCGTTTTCCTCGCGGAGGCCCAGCTCCTTCAGCCAAGCATACTGGGGCTGATTGATAAGCAGGGTGGACATGAAGGCTGCAGGTTTGTTCCAAAGTTCTGAGACCTTGCGCCCCCTTGCAACCTGCACACACAGATGGCGGGATAGGCGCCACATACTGAGCCCGGGATGTGCAACGCGCCTGCGGCCTCGGGAGCCGCTGAAATAGAGCCCCGCCCCCCGCCCGCGAGAGCCCATTGGGCAGGCCCGGCCCCACCCCCGGGACTCGCCTCCGCCGCCGCAAGGCCTGCATCAGTTTCAGAAGAAACCAGAGCTTCGCCTCCGCCGGGAACAATGGGGCTGCTGCAGGAAGCGGGCAAGAGGGCTACTGCCATCTGGTGAAAGACGCCGGAACCGCGGCGCCAGCTAGAAATCCTTTCAGCAAAATATTGGCTCTGAAGTACAGTAGGTTAGAGCAAAGCTTCTCAGACTTCTCAGTGCATGTTATCACCTGGCCATCATGTTAAATGCACATTCTGATTCGGTGGGTTTGGGCTGGGGATCTGAGAGTAGGCATTTCTAACCAGCTCCCAAATGACGGTGATGCTGCTGTTCCGTGGAATAACCAAAGAAGGTTTGTTTATTTATGTATGTATTTATTTATTTATTTATTGGTGGAATGAGGCAAATAGTTGTTTATTTTCACCGCTTTGATAAAATTACAAATTAGAGTTTTCTAATTAATGAAAAATGCTAAACTATGTCATTTCCTTCTAAATATCCTGCCTGGGTATATTCTTGCTTTTGAAGAACAAAGACGGTTTGATCGATTCCCTTCATTCTCAATTTCTTCCCTCTTCCTGCAATATGCTTTCCACCCACCCCATCCCCCTGACCATCCTGTTTCCCATCTGAGGCCCACACTGGGCGTACCTATATAAGGGAAATACTAACATTTCAATCAGCGTGATTCGGACATGAGTTAATACGTGCACTCTCAAATCAATTGAATTAGATGTTTCAGTGAGTCCCAACCTATTTTTCTTTTCTTTTTTTTAAATTTTTTTCCTTTTATAAATTATCTTTTTTTTCTTTTTTTAATTGGGAAATTGGGGAAGGGGAACAGTGTTGGGGAATTGGGGAAGGGGAACAGCCAAGTTGTTGTCCTTCAATCTTAGCTGTGGAGGGTGCAGCTAACGCAGCTCCAAGTCCAGTTGCCATCAGGGCTGCCGCCTGTCAGCAGCTCGCAGCCACTCAGCTCAAGGTGCCGTGTTCAATCTTAGTTGCGGGTGGGCGTAGCCCACCATCCCATGCAGGAGTCAAACCCAGAAACCTTGTTAGGAGCACGTGCTCTCACCAGCTGAGCCATCCTGACACCTGTTGGCAGCTCAGCAGCAGCTCAGCTTGGGCGCAGCTCACTGGCCCATATGGGAACCTAACCAGCAACCCTGTTGCTCAGAGCTCGCACTCTTAACCAACTGAGCCACTCGGACTGCCCCCAACCTGTTTTTCAAAATATTGCTTCTCACTACCTGCCTTGTGGCCTTCCGCACTGCTGTCAGACAGACTGAGTCACTTTATGCTTCTATATAAAGCCTGTGTATTCCTCCCACTATGTCCTTGCCCTTGCTGTTCTCTCCACCTATAAAACCCTTCCTTCCATCTCTGCATTCAAGCTTGAGCTTTATCTGTTCCACCCTTATGGCGCGAATAATTTCTGCAAATAATGGCATGTATCAAGCACCTACCAGAAACTGTAGTAAGTGGTCAAGATACATGAATGATGCTTCCATTTGTAAATGTTACATTTTTCCCATTAAGGCAAGGACCATCTCTGACTTATCCTTGCATATCTCCACAATTCCCAGCATTGTACTAGGATCATGCTCACCTATATGAATGAATGAACAAATGAACCTAGGAACACACCTTGGAAGTAATAAGCATGGAACCCTGTCCACCATTGAAACCAGAGGTCAACCAAGTCTGGGGCTCATGTGGCCTGTGCTGCTAGGCCAATAGACTGATACAGGAGTTGGGCTACAGAATAAGTGTCTATTTTCAGAGCACCAGTGGTCTGAGAAGGCAGCGGGCTAACACCTCCAAAAACTACCTTAACATTCTCAGATCAGCCTAGGATAGTTAAGGGAAAATCTGGGTATTCCTCCAGAGGCTATGTGAGGGTTCCGGGGATCTGCATGGAGGCTTCCCTCTGGCCACATAATTCTCTGGTGGCATCAGCAACCCAGGAACAATGATGGGAGTAGCCTGGAAAGAATGCTAGACCATAGAGATGGTGATCAATAAGCATAAGGGTATTAATCATAAGTTCCAGGGTAATTTTCTAAAACAGGGAACTGGGTGAGACGGGACATTTTGAGCTCAAGCCACAGGGGGATGATCTATTGTTAAGCTATAGGTAAGTCAAGGAAAGGTGAGGCGGGGACATTGCAAGGCCTCTATTACTGGGGTCCCAACCAGGCCCTGCTTTAGTATCTCTATCAACAACCCAGCTACTGTCTTCCATCTACCCCTAGGACTGAGGCATTTTATTTCTCAGACATTTTAACTGAGAATTTAATTCTTCTCAATTTCTGGCTACCAGCAAGATTCTTTGTACATGTATCCCAACACCATATTCTTCCATCTCCTCTCCATTTGATTCAAAAAATGAAAAGACATTTACAGATACATAAATTTTAGGAGCAATAAGTAATGCCCTCAGGAAATGTTAGCTTTGTTCTCGTCACTAAATCAAGGAGAGAGGTTCATGGCTGTCAACCCGTTCTGAGAAGATAGACACGAGCAACTGCCAACACTGAAAATAGGGATTGCCTCTCTCTTCCACCTCCTTTTTTCAAAACTCACTTATTCTGCCCAACAGGATGTCAGGAAAAAAATGAATTTTGATGGGGCAGAGCAGGAAGAGATAAAATTAAATGAATCATATAAAAGCACATTTCATGTGTGAAAGAGAATTAAATGAATCATATATGAAAGCATATATAAAAACTGCAAAGCCCTATAAAAATTTAAATGTACTGACTGATCTCAGAACACCTTGAACCAATTTCGTATTAAAAGTGGCAGAGTTTGCAAATGGCTGATTCTGCTTTTCAAATGACTTATCAAAGGCATCACAGGGTGGCGATTAAAGCAAGGACTCTGGTATCACAGCATAAGTACAAATGACCTGTGCTTAGGATGTCCTCAATGAATATAGCTGTCTTCATTCTTTAAAGATAGCTGGCCAGAAGGCAAAAGGATATGACCTGAACACGCATGCTTGCCTGAAGGCAGCAGTAAATTGGAGAAATCACCACTGAGGCAGGATAGATAGCCTAGGGTATCCACCCCCCTCCACGGTACAAAAGGAGGCACCTCCCTTCAAGGAAGTAAAACAACTGCATCTGACACCTGAGACTAAGATTAAATAAGAGCTAGTTTCATCTAGTATTCATGGCAGGGCCAGTAGCCATGTTTAACTAATTTTAATGTCATGATAATCTCATTTACACTGCGGGCACTGTGATCCCCACCATGAACCTGATGCCATGACAGTTCTGGAGGAACCAAATTAGGACACAAAGGAGGGAAACGGAGATCCCACCCCTAGAAAGGAGATGAAAACGACCTGAACTTGTCACCAACAATTCATGGCTCTTGCATCACAACAATGCACAAGCTCACACGGGACTGTCTGTGAGGGAGTTTTTAGCCAGTAAACAAATCACTGTATTGGAGCACCCTTCCTACTCACCTGATCTGGCCCCCAATGACTTCTTTCTTTACCTAATGATAAAGGAAATATTGATAGAAAGACATTTTGATGACATTTGGGATATCAACGGTAATACAATAACAGCTCTGATGGCCGTTCCAGAAAAAAAAGAGTTCCAAAATTGCTTTGAAGAGTGGACTAGGCACTGGCATCACTATATAGATTCCCAAGGGGAGTACTTTGAAGATGACCATAGCGATATTCAGCAATGAGGTATGTAGCACTTTTTCTAGGATGAGTTCGCAAACTTAATTGTCAGACCTTGTACTTTAGCTTTAATAAACTTCCTGCATTTTCCTACATTTGTCTCATTTTTTTTTTAAGATTTTATTGGGGAATTGGGGGAGGGGAACAG
>NW_017731371.1:4372454-4407154 GCF_001890085.2 Hipposideros armiger
GGACAGCCACTCACAGCTGCTATTGGCAGCTCACACTGGCTGCTGGCCACTCATGCCGGCTGCCAGCCACTCACGGTAGCTTATGGCAGCCCACTGCAGCAGGGGCTGCAGCCTACACCGTTGCTGGCAACTCACGGCAGCCCAGCTCCAGGTCGAGCTGTTGTTCACCATCTTAACTGTAGAGGGCAGCGTCACTGGCCCTCATATGTGGGATCTGAACCGGGGCCTGCTGCTCAGAGCTGGCGTCCTAAGCCAGCTCTTAACCAGCGTGCCACTCGGCCGGCCCCATTTGTCTCATTCTTGAATTCTTTCTCACACAAAGAACCTGGTTTCCATTCCAGGTTGATTCCATTCTGGGACATCCCTTTGGTGTCACCGCTACTCAGGATACAATTTCATTATTGCAAAGTCAGAATCTGATTTGTCAGAGCATGGGTATTGCTCTAGGCAGACTGATATTGAGTTCACAAAAAAATATGCTACAATTAGAATGCTGGCTTATTATTTTATAGGGAAATTTATTTTTAGAAAAGATCGACCATTCACATTCTCTAATCACTGCATTCTCTTCCAGGATACAAACTGTCTATCCGGTTGTTTAATTAGCCCAGACTCCTACGAAGAGTTGTTAACAATAAATGATTCCAGCATGCAATGGCATCAGGCTAAGACAGTCTCCCCAATGTCCAAATTAATGTACAGATTCAATGCAATCCCAATCAAAATACCAGAATTGGCAAGCAGATTCTAAAGTTTAAATGGAGATACAAAGGTTCTAGAATAGCCAAAACAATGTTAGGGTAAAAAAAGAACAAATTTACATTACCTAATTTTAACAATTATTATAACAATTTTACAATTACTATAAAGCCACAGTAATCAAGGAAGTGTCACATTGGTGTAAAGATAGACATAAAGATCAAAAGAACAGAATAGAGAACCCAGAAATAGACCCTTGTATATAGTCAATTTTCAATGAAGGTGTCAAGGAAATCAATGAGGTAAGGATAGTCTTTTCAAGAAATGGCGCTATATTCATTGCATACTCACATGCCAAAAAAAAAAAGTGAACTGTGACTTTTACTTCACACTATATACAATTAACTCAAAATGGACTATAGACCTGAGGTAAATCTAAAACTTCTAGAGGAAAACATTGGAGCAGTCTTTCATGTGGGGGCTGGTCTATGTAGTATATGATATTAAGTGCATCCCATACCACATAGTAAAATGTTAATTATTGCATGAAATTTGACTCCTACCTCACACAACACAAATCAGTTTCAGGGGGAATTGTACTTCTGTGTAAAAAAAGTAAAACAATAAAGTTGTTTAAGAGTTAGGAGACCTGGAGTCAAGACTCAGTTTCTTCAGTAGCTCCGTGTAATCTCTGTTCATTTTTCAAAATAAGGAATTGGACCAGGTGATTTTTAAATTCCTTCATAGGTCTTAAATTCACATTTCAAAATCTGTATTCATTCTTTTCCATACAGGCTAGAAACATAGCCTAAGGAAATAATAAAACAAGTTTGCAAAAATACACGTTAATTGCAAAATTGGCTGCACCCTAAATATACACCGTCAGAGACTAAATATATAATGGTCCCTCCATGCAATGGAATACTAGGGAGTCATTAAAAAGAAGGAACTAGATCTTTATATTTTGATATAGAAAGATGTCCAGAATAAACTGCTATATTGTTTCTTTTTATAAAGCAGGTTATAGAATAGTAAAAGGTACAAATAATAAGATCCACTTTATGTAAAAAAAATTTTTTTTTCAATAAATATTTCTTGATCACCTATTATATACAAGAAGTCACTGGGCTGAACACTTGGGGAAACTACACTGAAGTAAACAGATATTTTAGTGGGGAACTCGGACAAAAAATAAAACAAATATACATATGAGTATTGAGGCCATGGAGAAAAAAAAAGAGTTGGAGGGTGACAGTAGAGGTTCCTGTTTTAGTTAGGGTGGTTGAAGAAGGCCTCTCTAAGAGAGCATTTAATCAGAAACCGGAATCACATGACAACAACCTGTGCAAAGAATAGGGTGTGTAGGGTGTTGGAAAAGTGCGCCAGGCAGAGGGAACAGGACCGGCTAAGGCCTAGAGCCAGGAAAGAACGAAGGGTGCCAGAGAAACAACAGCGTGAGCTGGGTCACCGCGGCTGCAGAGCGGCACAAACGTGGGCCTGCGGCCGTTTGCCACGCTGAGGACGCGGGCCTTATTGTGTGGAGGGAAGCCCCTGGAAGGTCTGAGCAGGGCAGTGGCCTCAGATACTGGCTTCTCGGGGAGCTCCATGTAGAGCAGATCGCGCAGAAGCAAGAATGGAAGCCCGACGTGGGGCACCCAGGTGTGGTGGTGAGGCCAAGAGAGGAATCCCCGATGGCTGCTGTCCGTGCACAAACGTTATGTTTGCACAAAGCCAAGTTTGGAATAAAACGCGCCAAAGCACGAGAGAGAAGCAGGGGATTCATCTTCCCTGAATAATTCAAGTGAGTAGTTTGCCGTGACGAGGCCATACGGGTCAGTCTTGCCCCGGCGTCCCAGCGAGAACCCACGGGACGCCGAGGGCGCAGCTGCCCCCTCGCGGGGGCGCCAGAGACGCGCCCGCCCCCGGACCTTCCCGCCGCCCCGCCGGAAGTGCTCTTCTGACCCGGCGCGCCGCGCGGCGCCGCGGGAAGATGGCGCAGGAAGCCGGGGATATGGAAGATGGGCAGCTTTCCGATTCGGATTCCGACATGACGGTCACGCCTAGCGACATGCCGCTGCAGGTGCTGGTGAACGTGAAGGGCGGGCGGATGGTTCTGGGCCCGGCACGGAGCCGGGGCCGCAGTGGCGGCGCTGGCGGCGGCGGCGGCAGCGGGCTGTGCATCTCCCGGCGAGGAGGGGCCCCCGAGGCTTGCGGCCTCCTGGAGGCGGCGTGCGGCGGTTTTTTTCCGCCTTCCACGCGCCGCTCTGCCGAGCTCCCCACTCCTGCGCCGCTGGGTTGTCCCGGAGCGCAGATTTTGCCGAACATGTAGTAACTGGGGATGTCGGCCCGAAGCAGCTTATGGAGCTCATTTTCAACCTGAGCAGATAGGAGACTGAACCAAAAATGAAGTTCATTATCTGCTCGGAGGCCTGCTCTGACGTTTTCCCATCGGACCTAGCTTTGTCATGCGGTAATGCGGCACAAGGTTTTGGATTAGCGTCCCAGTTTTCCAAATGGGAGTTTGTCTTGACCCCCGTACTGAGCAGCAAACTCTCAGGGCTTTGGTGCCAGGCTGCCCGCTTCGAATCCCGGCGCCGCCACTGTGTGACCTGTGCCAGGATATTTAGCCTGGTGCCCCCATCTGTAGACTGAAGATGATAATAATAGTGTGTCACGGTAGGGTGGTTGTAAGGATTCAGTGGAGCAAGCAGCCTGAAAAATGTTAGCTGCCATTATTGTTCAAAGATAGGAAGACTCTTATTGACTGAAGTCATCCCCACCTCCATTTCTAGCTCAACACTTACTTGCTTTAGTGTTTAGTACAAAAAAGCAAAGGTGATTCTTTTGCATGTAAATGTCTTAGGAAATTGATACCAAGGTATTTTCATTTTTAATCTCTTTCAGGTTGTTTTACATAGATCCATGACTTGGTAAACTTAGTGTCATGGACTCTGCAGTTTTAAAAGTAGTAGTATGTCAGGGATTCCTACCCATAGTTTACTATCTAATCTAAAAAGAGTATAGTCTCAAAACCGTGCAAAAGAAGTTGATGTGTCCAAATGCATGAAAGGCGTCTTTGGAAAGAAAAAGCAAATTCTGTTTTAACTGTTAGTGACAATTATTGTATATTGTCATTTTCAAACATTCTGACAACTGAAAAGACTGAAAATATCCTAAAAGCAAGAATTAAAAGCTTTGGTAATTTTTTAGAAGGAGGCGTAAGAGCTAAGTTCTTATCTATAGAAATAAGTTTGTGCCTTTAAAATTGGAAATTCCATGTGGACCTTTAGAAAAGTAGGGACTGAATTGGGGTCAGAGATGTCTTTGAAGAGCAGTTCTGCCTCAAAATTGTCCAGCTGAATCCCTAAATAACTTTTTAAAAAGATTTTATTGGGGAATTGGGGGAGGGGAACAGACAAGTTGCTGTCCTTTTGTTCTTCAGTGTAGTTGTGGAGGATGTTGCTTCACAGGCACATGTTGGTGTTATCATTGCGCTTCTCCCGGGTGAGGTAGTCGCTCCCCGGCCACTTCACGGGGGCTGTCAGCAGCTCATGAAAACAAACGCCAGCTGCCGGCCAGCCCTACAGCAGCCTACACCGTCAGCGACTCAAGGAAGCCCAGCTCCAGGTAGAGCTGTTGTTCACCATCTTAGCTGTAGAGGGTGCAGCGTCACTGGCCGTCATGTGGGATCCGAACCGGAGCTTTGCTGCTCAGAGCTGGCATCCCAAGCCAACTCCTAACCAACACGCCACTCCGCCGGCCCAATATTTTTTTGTTTTTAAATAGCACTTGGTGGGTGGAGTTAATGTGTTTTGTGGAATTGATTTCTTTTCTTTGACTTGCAGAAAGCACTAGGTGGGGACAGTGCAGCGAGGTCCTTCCAGGGTACTACAGCAGCCTGTGCACCGGTGTCATATTATCGGACTGTTAAAGGTGTGGATTCAAGTGAAGAGAGCTTTTCTGATTCAGATGATGATAGCTCTCTTTGGAAACGCAAGCGGCAGAAATGTTTTAACCCCCCTCCCAAACCAGAGCCCTTTCAGTTTGGCCAGAGCAGCCAGAAATTGCCTCTTGCTGGAGGGAAGAAGGTTAACAACATATGGGGTGCTGTGCTGCAGGAGCAGAGTCAAGATGCAGTGGCCACTGAACTTGGTATCTTGGAAATGGAAGGCACTATTGACAAAAGCAGACAATCCGAGACCTACAATTATTTGCTTGCTAAGAAACTTAAGAAAGAATCTGAAGAACATTCGAAAGAATTAGACAAAGAGCTAGATGAATATATGCGTGATGGCAAGAAAACCTCAAAGGAAGAGGAAAATGGGCAAGGTCATCTGAAACGGAAACGACCTGTCAAAGACAGACTAGGGGACAGATTAGAAATGAACTATAAAGGCCGTTACGAGATCACAGAGGATGATTCTCAGGAGAAAGTGGCTGATGAAATTTCTTTCAGGTGAGCATTTTAAGTTTTTCCTACAAATGAGCACTTGACCAACTATCTTCCATATATAGGAAATAAAACAGATTTCAAATACATGAATGCTGATGTTCCCTTTTAAGATTTTTAAAAAATTTGTGGAACGAGCTTTTGCAGACTTCTGTGAACTTTTAACAACTCCATTTAGTGCTATAGAGCTCTTTTGATAAAAACTTATCTTTTTTTTTTTTTAAGATTTTTATTGGGGAATTGGGGGAATGGGAACAGTGGTGGGGAATTGAGGGAAGGGGAACAGACAAGTTGCTGTCCTTTTGTTCTTCAGTCTAATTGTGGAGGACGTTGCTTCACTGGCCCAAGTTGGCACCATCATTGCGCTCTTCCTGGGTGAGGCAGATCAGTCGCTGGCTTCTGGACGGCCACTCACTGCGGCTGCTGGCCGCTCACGCTGGCTGCTGGCTACACACGGTAGCCCATGGCAACCCACTGCCACAGGGGCTGCAGCCTACGCCGTCGCTGGCGACTCACGGCAGCCCAGCTCCAGGTTGAGCTGTTGTTCAGCATCTTAGCTGTGGAGGGCAGTGTCACTGGCCCTCATATGTGGGATCCGAACCGGGGCCCTCTGGCGTCCTAAGCCAGTTCTTAACCATCGCGCCACTCAGCCGGCCCGAAACCTATCTTTTTAAGATGGTTTTTTTTTTAGTGTTTTCAAGCATTCATGGCTTTTTGTTAACTTCAGTGAGGCATATTGTACATATGATAAAATTCACCCATTTCAGGTGTTGATTTGTTTGGTAAATTTGTCAGTTCTACAACTATCACCATAAACCACTTTTAAAACATTTCCATCACCACAATAAGATCCCTCATATGCCCATTTAAAATTAACCCCTAGGCTGCAGCGAGCAGAGCTGCGGGTCAGGCGGCCAAAGCTTTACAGCTCTTTATAAAAATGATGCCAGAGCATTAGAAGCAGCCAGAACAAAGATAACTGGAGAATTCAAAAGTAATAAAAGTGGAGCTTCTCCTAAGTAAATAGAAAAGCTAATAAAAATAGGTTCTGATGTTGAATTGTTACTCACAATATCTGTTATACAAGGTATTCACACAGACCACAATACACTGAAATTGGCGTCTAGGAAAGACCTTGTAGAAAATGTGCCATATTGCGATGCACTAACTCAGAAGCAGTGCATTTTCTAGGATAAAATCAAGTCTTTGTTATTTTTAATTTTAAAATATATTAACTCTGGCAAAAGTCCTGGAAATGTAGATACTTTTCTCAGAATAGGCAAAAAATAAATGAATAAAGTTAACCACTGTTCCCATACCCAGATAACTGCTAATCTACTTGCTGTAGGCATCAACTTGCATTTTCTGGTTTATATTAATGGAATTATTCAAAGTGTGGGCTCTGTCCTGGCGTCTTTTACTTAGTATGATATTTTTGAGATTCATGCATGTTGTAAAAAGAATCAATACTTGATTTATTTATTATACACACACATCTATCTATACATGTATCCATATTGAATTTCACCTTTTGGCTGTTCTGAATAATGTTGTGAACTTTAGTTTGGACATGTAATTTCATTTCTCGGGTAAATACTTAAGAGTAGAATTGCTTGATATACAGTAAATTTACATTTTATATATTTTTAACAAGTTCAGATTTTGTTTAACTTGTCATTAGCTCTAAATCAGTAAAGAACAGTGTCACAAATTTGAAAACAAGTATGGTCAGGAGTAATATAGCTGGTAGTTAAACTAGCATTTACTTGCAAGCCTGTCAACACTAGTACTTTTAAAATACTCAGATTTTTTTTTAAAAAAATGCTTTTTAAAATACTCAGATTTTTAAAATACTGAGGAAGTTTGGAATTTGAGTGCTGGAAAGGAACATAGAGATTTTGTAAGCCAAAGTCTCACTTTACAGATATGGAAACTGAGGCTTAATAGTTGTATGGCTTGCCCAAGGTCACAAATGTAATAAGTGTCAGACCTGGAACTAAAAAGTCTGGTCCCTTTCTTCCTAGTCGCGTGCTTTTTGCACTGCCTCCTATTGAGAAGCTGATCTAGTTAGGGAACTGGTAAGATTTCTGTGATATGAATCCTCTGTCATCTCTGTGGAATGTGGGCTCTGACATTACAGGTCTTACTTAGGCTCCCTGTGTGTTTACCTCTCAGTGGTAAAATGAAAATAATACTTCATAAGATTGTTGAGAGAATTAACTGAGATAATGCATATAAAGTTCTTAGGATTGTGCTTATCCTATAATAAGCCATCAGTAAATGTGAGCTATCTCCTTTATTCTGAAGTAGGGAACCTGTGAGGGAAAAATCCTATCCATTTTAAAGCTCCCAGACATCTCTGAAGTTAGGAGAGCTAACTTGTAGGCATAATAATTGAAAGCATAGTATATGTTTGTTATTGTTTTGACAGGAGTGGACTGGTTTTATCTTTTGCTTTTAAGCTCCTTCCCCTTGGTTTATGTGCACATTTCTTTTAAAATCCACTGTAATCCAATAAAGCAAAGTGAAGAGGCTGTTATGAGACTTGAGATGGAACCTTGAGGTGATTATCTATCTCCTTGGGTGACTCAAGATGGGAATGTTTCCATGTCACTGATTTCAAGGTTAAATACTGAAGATTTTGAAAAGCATATATTATTAAAATAGGATTTTAATTCTAGTTGAGGACTAAACTGGAGACTAGGTAGGTTTCTTTAACTTTATACAACAAATGAAGAAGTTAACAAATTATTTGTTCTTTATCAGGTTGCAGGAACCAAAGAAAGATCTGATAGCCCGAGTAGTGAGTATAATTGGGAACAAAAAGGCAATTGAACTTCTGATGGAAACTGCTGAAGTTGAACAAAATGGTGGCCTTTTTATAATGGTAAGACTAACAGCTTCATTGTTTTTATTTTGAATTGTTTCATGTGATTTTTTGAAAAGTAAACTTGTCTTTGATTGTTGGATCATAAATTTATCATAGATTATTACAGTTTTTCAGGTTTTTAAAGACATTAACAGTGAAGACAATAAAAAAATTAAGTATCATGAGTTTTACAAAAACAAGCATAAATTGTAGCCTCTTGGTGTGCACTCAATAACACATCTCTTATAGACTTCATTAAGGGTAGGGGCTGAAATTTTAAGAAAAAAGTCAGGGGAACCTGGAATTTTGAGAATATGGGTTTTGGAGTTTGGGGTGCCTTGTTTTGAGCTCTGTATGTGCACCTTATTAGGTGTGGGACTGCACTTCTTGGAGCCTCAGTCTCCTCAGCTGTAAAATGGGTGTTAATCCGATGTTTTTAAGGATTAGATGAGATGATGCATATAAAGTGCTTATCACAGTGCCCAGTACTTAGCTCTGGTGAACAGATGTGTTACAATGAATTCATGCATTCTTAAAAATTGGTTCTTGTGGACAAAAAAAAAAACTTGTTATGTAGTATATCCATGAGTATTAAAATGTCATGGGTAATGGGGGTGAAGAGGGAAAAAAATGTCTAAAAGGTTGCTGGGGTGGACGAAGCAATAATGGAAAACAAGTTTGAAGAACACGTTACTATTTAGAATGGCAGAAGGAGCATCCCTCCAGCGGGGCCAGATCACAGGCTGTGGCAGTTTATCTCATAGAATGGTTTTGCAGATCACATTTACTTCAGCTCTCACCACAGGGTGAGGATGAAGATTGAATGGCTTCCTTACTTGCTCCTCAGCAATCTGAATAGTCACATCACACGAGAGTAAATATTATGCTGTGGAAACCATTTAGAATTGATAGCATTGTCTGAGGAAACAGCCTGTGAATGTCCATTACAGAAGTCAAAACCAAAACAAATTACAATCATGAGTGTACTGGCGCCCCTGTTTGAGTCTCGGTTCAGGTACTTTGATTTTCATTTAGTTGAACACAAAGTTATAGGCTCATTAATATTTTAATACTGTAGTAATATAATAAAATTATATTCCAGTGAGTGCATGCAAATCTACTAAATGTTGGTAAGATTTAAGTCCAAATTCACTTTTCTTTTAATGCATTCTTTCCTTGTACAAGTATTTTTTTTTCTGTGTGCCAGACACTGTTTTAGACTCAAGCTTATGTTGTAGTGGGGGTGGGAGGGAGACTGTCTATCAAGAGTAAATGTAACATCTTCAAGTATATTAGAAAGTGATATGGGAAAAGAAATAGATCAAATGTAGAGAGGCGAGGAGGGCATTGCAGTAAGCTAGGGTGGTCAAGGGGAGACCTTATTATTGCCTTAGGCACATCTGTTTAAAAGACGCTTTGGCTTATTCATGGCAAGAGTCGCTAGAGAATATTTTTTCTGTTCCTTTTGTAGAATGGTAGTCGAAGAAGAACACCAGGTGGAGTTTTCCTGAATCTCCTGAAAAATACTCCTAGTATCAGCGAGGAACAAATTAAGGTAAAAAAAATAACGTCCTTGACTTTGAAGATCTATAATAATTTGACTTCCACTCAGCCTCTAGCTTCATTTTCTACTAATCTCCATCACCTGCTCTGCCTTAAATTGACCAATTTTATCATTGTCTCTTTTGAAGTAAAACGTGTGCCTTTTGTAAAGCTCTGCCTCCTCTTTTTCTTCCCTTTCAGAGCCAAGATCAAGATTTCTTTTATGGCAACTTTTCCTGGTTTCTTTGCACGTAATTATTTGTTCTACCCTCCTACAACTTTTTATTCATGAAAAATTTCAACAATGCAGCATAGATGAAGGAATACTCATATACCCTCCAGCTATATTCAGGGGTTGTTGATAGTTTGACATTCTTATTTTACCTACACAATTTTTTTGGGTACCATTTGGAAAAAAAATAATGTCATGACACTCAGCCCTAATTATTTCAACAAGCATCTCAATAGTAAAGATAATATTCTACATAGCCACACCTAAGAGAAATAAAAACAATTTAATAATATCATCTAATTTCTAGCTCTTACTCCAATTTCCTCAAGAATATATTTTCTACCTTTTATTCTCCTAAACCAGGATCCTGTCTAGATTTTCATGTTCCATTTGTTATATCTTTTTTGATCTTTTTAACCCTACATTTTCCTCCATGCATCTGCTTAGTGTTGTTTTTTTCCCCCTTAAGTTTTCTGGCTGTTCACTTCCAGTTACTTTTAAAAAATCTGGTACTAGAAATGTTACTGTTTTTGCACATGTGAAATGTCTAGTCAACAACCGCTTTTTTTTCTCATTAGAACAATTATTTTGATGACATAAATTTTCCTTAGGAACAGAACTCTTGAGTGGTAGAACAGAACTTACACCTTAATGTTCTCTCACCTCTCCCACTGTAATCCCTGACAAAAAGCATGTACTTAGAAGGAACATTCTTCTTGGATTTTGTTTGTTTGCACAATGTTACTCTTTTTCAGACAAATAGCATGATGTAATGAAAATGCTCTAAGATTCAAAATCTGGGTTTTAATCTGAAATTTGCCATTGAGTGGCTGTATGACCATGAGCACATCACTTGTTGTCCCTCGGCCTCAATTCTCTCACCTATAAAGTAGGGACTTTAATATGTGCCCTGCCTATTTAATAGTGTTAGAAAAGGATTACATAAAATATATACAAAAGCTTGTAAGTAAAACCTGGATGAACAATTTTCAGAAGCAAAAGAGAAGAAAACAGCTATTCATCATGAGTCTGGCACTGGGTCACATGTTTATATGACTTAATCTTCACCACAGTCTATCAGTGGGTTTTACTCTGCTGTACACATGAAGAGCAATCACAGTGACATGCCTGGGGTCACACAGAACACTGACTTGGAACCCGGGTTGTTTTCACTGACTCACGTGTCTCTGAAACTCAGCTCTTCTAACTCATTGTGGAGAAGGGGATATTAATGTTAGGTTTTTATGTGAAACTACAGAAACATTGCATTATAAATAACACACAATGGAAACATTTGGAATAACTAATAGGGGAATGTTGATTTATAAGGACATTCTTAAAAGAAATATCTGGTAACCTCTATTTTTGTGAGGCAGTTTTAAGGTAATGAGAAAATGCAGTAATACTGAATTTTTTAAAAAGGCAAACTACAAATTTATAAAGAAAAAGAGGCATGGGACAATATATTGAAATGTAAAACACCATAATGTTACCAATGATTTGGTCTGTTGTCAGGGATTATAAATGTTTTGGCTTTAAGGTTTTTCTGTGTTTTTCCAAATTTTCTATATGTGCATGGATTGAGTATCTTTGTTGTTAGAGGGGGAAAAAACTGAAGGCAAATAGAATTTTATTGTAAATTTCATGTGCCATCCAAATGATAAAGTTATAATTATTCTTTAATCGCTCTAGTGCTAACCATCACAGCTTGCAGCGCTTAGAAGCCAGACTGAACTGGGCTTGTTGCCCTTTTTTCGTTTGATTTTGTTTTGTATGTGACCTTGTACTGTTAATTTTTGTTTTAGAAAATATGAAGTTTGTGAAAAAAGAGAGTGAGAATTCTTCTCAATTATCTCTTGCCTAGATTTGTTGTAACAACTTTAACATGTTACATTTTGTTGGGCCATCCCCTAATTTGTTCTATTTAAATTCATAACCCCTGGGAATGACTTTTTTTTTTTTTTTAAGATTTTATTGGGGAATTGGGGGAGGGGAACAGTGTTGGGGAGTCGGGGAACAGGAACAGACAAGTTGCTGTCCTTTTCTTCAGTCTAGTTGTGAAGGACGTTGCTTCACTGGCCCATGTTGGTATTATCATTGCGCTCTTCCTGGGTGAGGGAAATCAGTCGCCAGTCTCTGGATGGCCACTCACCGCAGCTCTTGGCAGCTCACGCCAGCTGCTGGGCCACTCATGCTGGCTGCCGGCCACACACGGTAGCTTATGGCAGCCCACTGCAGCAGGGGCTGCAGCCTACGCCATCGCCGGCGACTCATGGCAGCCCAGCTCCAGGTTGAGCTGTTGTTCACCATCTTAGCTGTAGAGGGCAGTGTCACTGGCCCTCATGTGGGATCCGAACCGGGGCCCTGCTGCTCATAGCTGGTGTCCCAAACTAGCTCTTAACCAATGCACCACTCGGCCGGCGCATGACTTTCTTTTTAATAAGGCTTGCCATATTTGGAGTGATTTATATTGCTTCCACATAAAATGAAAATACTTCTACTTGTAGCTTCTTTCTGTCTGTCCAATGGAAGGTTAGTAGACACTTGAAAAAATTATCACACTTTTGTGAAGGTAACATGATAAGGCTTAAGAATATGGATTTGGAGAAATCATATGAGTTTACACTTTATACCTTCACATGTTAGCTGTGTATAATCTTGTGCCTCACTTTCCTCACCTGAAAACAAGGATAATACCCACCTTGTAAGGTTCATGTAAAAACAAGAAGAGTTAACATATATAAAGTTCTTAGCATAATGCCTGGCTCATAAAAGTGTTCATTCAGTAAATGGTAGCTAGACTCATTTTCTTCTGAATTCACCTTTTTTTGTCCTTCCAGAACTTTTCTGTCACGTAGGTATCCTCCTTCATCCCCAGTCCTTCCTCATTTCTTTAGCAAATACTTTTTTTTTTTGTGGAGGGCAGTGTCACTGGCCCTCACATGTGGGATCCGAACCGGGGCCCTCTGGCGTCCCAAGCCAGCTCCCAACCATCGTGCCACTCGCCTGGCCCTTTAGCAAATACTTTTATTCTTCCTCTTCATCAGAGCACTCATATTCTGAAACTTTCCCTTATCCCCTTAATTTCAGGGTTTCTTACTCCTTCCTCTGCTAATTCTGTGTGCTGCTTACAACTATTTAGCATAGATTTTAGAAAGAGAGGGCCCCCTTTATGTCACCACCACAGTGCTATTTATAAATAAGGGATTTGTGCTTTGTTTAAAAATATATATTTAAAAATATATTTTTTAAATTTAAAATTATATTTAAAAATATAATAGGGATTGGCTTGGCTACAGCTTTTTAGAGTCTCTTCCCAGAAGGTAAGAAGATAATAGGGTGTCAGTGCGTCCTGCCTATACTAGCTTCTGTTTCAAACCTTTGAACTTTCTCTGTCTTAGCGTAGTCATTCTGGCCTTCTCTTTAGATCCCTGACCTCCTTTTTTTTTTTTTTTTTTGTACCCTCTGAAATGACATCTGTCTGTATCAAGGTTCCCAGATGTTATTTTATGTTTTCCATTTTCATGGGAATGTATTTTCTGCTTGCACCATTCTCATCTACTGGTGATTTTGTCTCTCAGAGGACATTCGGCAATGTCTGGAGATATTTTTGGCTGTCATAATTTGGGGGTGGAGTGAGTATGTGCTAGTGGGTAGAGGTCAGGTATGCTGCTAAAGATCCTACCGTATACACAGCAGACGGCCACAACAAAGATTATCCAGCTCAAAATTTGAGTAGTGCCCAGGTTGAGAAACCCTGTACTAAAAGAATTTATACTTGCATGCTGGAGAATCCCTTTTCTGGACTCCTGGAATGTATTCCAGTGCTGACTATATAATTGTTATGCCTTATGATAAAAGTTTTTGACAGATTCACATTGTCACACATGAATGACAGTAATGTTTTTTAGGGGGTGGAATTTTTCTTGCATTGTGTAAGTTACATGATCGGACTGAGTCACACAATTCAGGCATGGCTCCTTGTCTTCGTGTGTGCAATCGCATATGGTTATGATGGCATTTCAATGTAAACCTTTATTTCAAAGACTTCTGTTTTGTTGTGATAAGTTACATTTCATTTAAATCCTAAACGTTTTCCTACTGTATCTTTCCATTCAGAAAACCTTGATCTATAGAGATGGTGTGTGATGGTAGAAAACCCATGAGCCCTGCATCTAACACTAGGTTGAGTTTGAATCATAGCTTCCTTCTCTACTTGCAGTGGGGAATTATTTCATGTCTTGGATTCTGTGTATAATTCTGAGTCTAATAATATTTGCTTGTTTTTTTTGTGGAAAATGGAGATAATGGTTAATAATAAAGGGTCTGCCTTGTAAGAATTTTTAAAAAATGGTAGTTCTTATTTACTAAAGTTGTTCCTTTATTACAGGATATTTTCTACATTGAAAATCAAAAGGAATATGAAAATAAAAAAGCTGCTAGGAAGAGGAGAACACAAGTGTTGGGGAAAAAGATGAAACAAGCTATTAAAAGTCTAAATTTTCAAGAAGATGACGATACATCACGAGAAACTTTTGCGAGTGACACGAACGAGGCCCTGGCCTCTCTTGATGAGTCGCAGGAAGGACACGGAGAGACAAAGCTGGATGCAGACGAAGCCATTGAGGTCGATCATTCTCATGAGTTGGACATTTTTTAGTACATTTTGAGGACTAAACCTTTAAAATAACATTGTAATAAACCATTTCTACTGAGATTACTTCGTTTTACTTTGCACTGATAAACATGGACATTTGGAAAGAACTTTTCTTGTTTTAAATGAAACTGAATAGGGAGATGAATGTGATTGATATAAACGTTTAAAACTTTCTCATGTCTGACGAAATACTTAAAAGCATATAGCAGAAAATTTAATTTCTCAATCTGTTGCATGTGCTAATTATTACTAGTTGATAATCAGTTTTGTCCAGGTCATAGCATGCCATTCAAAAGTTTGTTTTCTTTTTCTGATTTATCTTTGCAGTGAATTCTGACTGGTTTCAAAACATTCCATTAAAAGAGCCTAATAAGACACGTAAACTGTTAAGCTGTTACAAAATGCATTCAAATTTAGTTTGTGTTCTAAGAACTCTTAGGCAACTTTAAGGATAGCCATTAAAATTCAAATAGGTTTATACTGATGGATCTTTCTATTTATTTGCTTGTCTAGAAGTAAATAACAGAAGCTTTTCAGAGGTATTGATTCATAACTTGAACTTTGTTGTTGACCTCTTCTTAACTCAGTCATACACTAAATACTAAATGTGATCCTTACCTCTGTTAACATGGACATTTAAATTTTTTTCAGTGGTGGCCTGCCTAAGACTATTTTACCTTATGTTAAGGAAGTTAGGTATTAATGTCATATCTGCATGATTTTTCAAATTATTCATTTTTATTGAAAGAAGCCTTTCTAAAGGCAGGTTACTTAAGATATTCCAAGAGTTGACTATAGTTTACAAAATAGATTAAGCAAAAATATGTAGGAAGCAATTACAAACTACTTACAGATACTGTACTTGAACTCTTTCAGTAGTTCCTGAAATGCATGATCATTGAATTGGGATTTAAGGATCTAAGAAGAAAATAGTATTGATTGCTTTTTATTAAAGAATGCAAAAATAAAAGCGATTTGGCAGTCCTTAATGAGTTACGAGTGAATTTATTTTTTATCTCAAAATATTCTTTTTTAAGATTCCTGTAACCAGGGAAAGAAAACGATTTTAAATAGGTAACTGGATACCCTGAGATTATGAGGTGATTGTAAAGATATAGTACATTAGGAAAGGTACTCATGCAGAAATCTAAATGCCACATATTCATGTAAATGTTAATTTTTCTAGTGAAAGTTACGGGTTGTTTTGGGGGGGAAGGGAACAGCACTGGGGAATCGGGGGAAGGGGAACACACAAGTTGCTGTCCCTTTGTTCCTCAGTCTTAGCTGTGGAGGACGGCTCTTCACTGGCTCATGTTGGTATTGTGATCATTGCGCTCTTCCCAGGTGAGGCAGATCGGTCGCCGGCATCTGGACAGCCGCTCACGGCGGCTCTTGGCAGCTCACATCAGTGCCGGCCGCACCCGTTGGCTGCCAGCTGTTCATGGTAGCTTATGGCAGCCCACTGCAGCCTACGCCATCGCCGGCAACTCACAGCAGCCCAGCTCCAGGTCAAGCTGTTGTTCATCATCTTAGCTGTAGAGGGCGCAGTGTCACTGGTCCTCATATGTGGGATCTGAACCAGGGCCCTGCTGGCATCCCAAGCCAGCTCTTAACCAATGCGCCACTAGGCCGGCCCTGAAGTTATGGTTTTTAAAGGACATTCATGCCTGAGGCTACTTCATCCTATTAAATGGATTGTTCCTCCCCCACAAACTTCCTGGTCCGTTTTTATCACTGGTTGTTTCCTTTACATTTGGAAACCACAGATTTCTGGCTTGTGTGGCATCCTAATATTATATATAGAAATCAACACTTCAATTTTTAAGGTTCTTCAAAAGTTTTTTCCATTAAAAATACTATTCACCAAACTTCTCTAAGTATTAAAATTGATGCATTGGTATCCAAACTTGCCAGGTATGTTATTCAGCTAATACTCTAAACAGCCTAGCATTTTTCTTAGCCTAGCATGTTTCCTGTTTGATGGCTAGTAGGATTGACAACCCTCCACCTCTCTGTCCTAATAATTTAGGTGTTCATCCCCACGTGTCACCTTTCTTAAAATGTTTTTGTAATCTAAAATACTCTGCAATATAACTCAACTATTAGAGGGTAAAATGGGTTGAATTTACTTGGATTTAAGCAAATTTGATTTACACTCTAATGGTGAAACTAATAGGACACATCAATCGTGCAGTATAAGAAGAAAATAAGGGGAAATAACAAATGTTACGATGAAGTGATTATTTGTGAACAATTGTTTAGTTCAATATATCTTCTATATTTGTCAGATTTGTAGTATGTCTGCAAGCATGCTCATTTTTAAGTTGTTCATGGTAAGAATGATAATGTTTACTCAAGAAGGGTTATAAAAGCCCGCCCCTGCCCGGCTTTAACTCCCGCGCCCTATTTGGTCTTTGAGGGGCGGGCGGTGGGAGGGGACACGGAACGGGCTTCGTGCAAATCACGGCCGCACTCGCTGGCGCCACCACCACCTCGGTGGTGTGGGGACTCATGAGGTCGCCGCGTCCGTCCTGCCCTCAGAACAACGGATCTGGCGCGAGGTGGCGGGCAGTGTTCACGGGTCGCTGCTGGTGCTAGCGCTGCTGGCGGCCTCGGTAGACAGCGGCGGGATCTTCACGCAGAAAGACTTGCACGCTTCGAGAAAGCCCCACCACTAAACAATAAGACCCCACATGCGCCTTTCAGCTATACCAAACCCACAGCAAAACCATCAACAACTCCAGTTTCCTCAGTCTCAAAAAATGTGACAGTCACCACCTTGAAACCCACAGCAACGTAACAACATAACACTAGGGGTCTCAACAAATACGACTTCCACCACTTTAAAGTCTACACCTAAAATAACAAGTGTTTCACAAAACAACCTAGATGTCAACATCCATGATGACCGCAACCACAATAGTTCGATGACATCTGTTTCTTCATCAGTAACAATCACAGCAACTATAAACTCTAAAGAAAATAAAGTATCAAAATTTGATATTGGCAGCTTTGTTGGTGGTATTGCATTACTGGGAATTTTATCTATTTACATTGGATGCAAAATGTATTATTCAAAAAGGCATTCAGTTTAGAACCACTGATGAACATGATGCCATCATTTAAGGAAATCCAAGGACCAATGGAATCCAAGGACCTATCAATGAGTTTAAGACAATGTTCTCTTTTTGAAAACAGTATAAACAGGCCATATAATGTACACTATATAAATATAAAGATTTCTCATGATTACTGAAGATAAAAAAAAAAGGTTTGGTTTGAGTTTTTAATGAACATTTGGAGAGTACAGTTAATGCAATGGTTATATTCACTTTTAGAAAATGATATAGTAATACCAACAAGCCCTGTCCCATTTCCTTGTGGCATTGGTCACATAGGGCCAGTAATTGCTTTTCTGTCTCTTTTTTTTTGGGGGGGGAGGGGTATGTTGTTTCCAAACCAAGTACTAAGCTTTAAAACATAAAATATTGATGCTTTCTGAAGAGACACTTAGACTAAAATTATACTTAAGACCTGGTTTACTCATAAAATTCCTGCCGTGTGGCATTAGTAATTAGGATACATCCAGCTCTAAATAGCACAGAAGTTCTTTGTGTGAGCAACAAAGACTAACACATATCCCGAGAGCTGTGACAAGCTGCTTATTTGCATGCCCAGATGGCATGGTGCCCTCCATTAATGATGTCTTCCAGATGTATGTCTAAATATCAGGCAGAATCCAATCAATGATTTTAAAATTGCCTTGCATGATCCATTAAATAAATAATTCAAATACAGATAAATGAGAGTTGGCAATATATTACAGTGATAGTTTTGTATTTTTCAGAAAAAAAATTTAAAGCACATTCCTCTTACTTTTTTTCCCTCTTTATTATAATGACCAGCTTTTGGTATTTCACTGTTACTGAGATCTACTTTTAGAATAAAATTTTGTTCTCCAAGAAAAAAAAAGAAGAGATATAAATAGACACTGAAAATAGCTCTAAGATCTGCACTTTTAATCAACTGCTAATTGGTTACTATGAAGTTAGCAAAACATTGTTACATCTGAGGCAGAAATGTCATCATAATTAGAGTAGTTAGTGGATTACTAAAGTTCTAGATGAGAATCACCATCACTCCTGGCAGCGATGGCTTCAGGAAAAGACACCTGTCCTATCTTACCTAAACTGGCCAACAGCTGTCCTGATGAGAATTCATATAACCCTGCTAATAAGTGAGGACTTAAGGGTTTGGGGGTTTGGGTTTTGGTTTTGGTTTTGCAATCTGGGAACTACACAGGCAAGGACAATAATTTTGTACTTCCCTTTTGGCATCCATATAGAAAGCTTTATGTTCCAGAGGAAAACAATGTGTGTGCAGGCAAAGCAAGTCTGACCTGCATGTAGAACATGTACTAAGTTCAGAAGCTAAATTAATGACTGTTTTTTGGGGACTGGCCAGAGATCCCTTTAGGCCTGAGGCAAATCACGGTGCTCTGTCTTCTCCCTTAAAACCAGGTGAAAATGAACATGGCGAGCAAATTGTAAAGGACAGCTGGCAGTTGGAGGTACAGATACCCAGCCCTGACTCTTGACCTTGGTGATACTTAGGGAAATCCTGAGTGGGTTGATTATTTATTAGGTGAGCCTCATATAGTGGCTCAGCTCTCTGTCCTGTAGCTCTGGGGTCCACACATCATGGACAGGACACAACTGCCTCCATTCCCTAGGGGGATGCTAAATTGATTGTGTTTAACTCACAAGATATCCTCTTTTCTTGCTTTCCTAATCTTCAGGTGTAATGAGATTCATTTGCCACGGTTTTCATTAAAGCAAGGGATGTTGCCAAGACGTTATGTTATGCCTTGGAAAGAAAGCATGATATTCAGGAATATAAATCTGAAGGTATTTTCCTGTAAATGCTTATAATAAAAAAAACCTATACTATTTAATATATCTATGAATTGACATACATAATTATGCAAAAGCTATTTTTAAATTTATTTTGTATTTTTTCCAGCTTTATTGAGGAATAATGGACAAATATAACTGTATATATTTAAAGTGTACAATGTAAGGATTTGATCTACATTGTGGAATGATTACCAAGATCATGATAATTAACACATCCATCACCTCAGTTAACTTTTTCTTTCTTTTGGTGAGAATGCTTAAGATCTATTCTCAGCAACTTTCAAGTATACAGTGCCATATTATTAACTGTGACTACCATGCTGAACAGATCCTCAGAACGTACTCTTCTTTTAACTGAAAGTTTGTACCCTTTTACCTATATCTCCTCATTTCTGTCTCCTCCCAGGCCCCGGCAAATACCTGATAAAACTGTTTGATGCATTTTCACATAAACTTGCAAGCAAAAGTTAAATAGCAACATCTAGTCAAACAACCAAATTATAAACTTAAAAGTTAATACACTGAAAGACTTCAGAATTCTGTCTACCCTTTTCTCCACATACTGCCACTTATAGTTTGGAAGCTCATCAGAAGTAGGGACCATTAATATTAAAACTACAGTACAGAGCATGTATTTCTAAAGTTGTGCTGGAAATCCAGGGTTGAGAGCTATGGGAACAGTTTAACTAGATTTACAGATAAGACTCGCTGCCCAGTCAATACTCCTATTCAGTCAGTAGTTTCAAAACATTTTCCAAATTCAGATTGGCAATTCACCTGGGAAAAGGTAAATTTTTTTCTTTAAAGGAGAATATATTGTAGTAATCAGGTTACAAGAGGAGATTTCAAGTTAGGATTTCTACAAAGAAATGTGTATAACTAATTTGCAAATTTCTAATAGAAAGGCAATTAATGTTGAATAAGAATATACTTAGCCAAGACAGAGATGACATTACAAAATATGAGTATCATATGATATAAGAGTATATCATGAAAATGTGGCTGAATTATTTTCTTATAAAATGCACACATACAATGTAATAAATGAAGCTGCCATTTGCCCTGAGATGATTATTTTGTATGTATTTTTATGTGATGTTTTGATAACAAATATAAAACTGAGGAAATCAAGACTCAATAACAGACTTCAACATCAAATTTATATAGTTATTAAGACTTTCTACAATCATAATATAGGGCCGTATTTCATGTAATTTAGTGGCTTATGAAGTAATTTTCAATGTTCTAAATAGCTCTAGCATGGTAACAATATTAGTACTGATTTTATCTTTTTCATGTATTAGAACTACAGGGTGTAAACTTTGAGTTGAAGTCAATAAAGAAAAACTTTTGAATACATCAAAACATTTTTTATTCTTGAACTTGGTCTTTAGAGCTATAATTCAGCATAATGTTACATAGCTATTTCCCTCTTCTAATTTACTTGACATGTTTCTAACAATTTTTTAAATGTAATTAGTGACTGGTGTAAAGAACATTCTACCTTACAGAGTAAAAATGAAAATTAAATGAGAATTAAATGAAGTAAAGTTACAGAGTAAATGCTAGCTATGCATTCTTTCCTACCTTCTATTTACTTTCACAATTTTTTCCCATAGGAGATGATATAACTGTTTAATAACATAAAAATGAGAACATAGCATTGCAGAGATGGGGCTGCATCCCAAGACCAGGCCAGAATGCTATTCAGCAGAATCAGAGAAGCAGAAATAGACATATACTTAAGACAATAACCTCAGTAACTGTTATTAATCCAGCCATAGCCACAGCACCAGCAGCATACTTTATGTCTATTTAATACTTAGTGGCTGGCAAAAGTTTTTTTCACATATAATATTTTATTCAAAACTCAAAGAATTCTTTAATAATTTCTATTTTATATTTGAGAAAACTGAGTCTCCTGGGGAGTAAATGACTTGTGCAAGGTCACATAAGTAGTGAAATTCAATTTCAACAAACTGACTCCAAGTTTATCTTTATCGTCAGCAATGCATTCTACTCTTCTTGGTGGTCGGAAGACATCAGCTAGAGAGCATTGCTTTTTAAAAAGAAATGTTGCTCTGTTCACTAGACCTTACTTCTTTTTTTTTTTTGAACCTCTCTCTCTTTTTTTTAATTGGGTAATTGGGGGAGGAAACAGCGTTGGGGAATTGGGGAAAGGGGACAAGTTGCTGTCCTTTTTTGTTCTTCAGTCTAGTTGTGGATGATGTTGCTTCACTGGCCCATGTTGGTATTATCATTGAGCTCTTCGAGGCTGAAGCAGATTGGTTGTCGGCCATTGGACAGCCGCTCACGGTGGCTCACGGCAGCCCACTGCAGCCTATGCCGATGCCGGTGACTCACAGCAGCCCAGCTCCAGGACGAGCTGTTGTTCACCATCTTAGCTGTAGAGGGTGCAGTGTCACTGGCCGCATGTGAGATCCAAACCACCAGCCATACTGCTCAGAGTTCGCACTCCCAAGCCAACTCTTAACCAACAAGCCACTGAGGGGGGGCTGGGAGGGGATGGGAGGAGAGCGGTGGTGTGGGGGTGGGCCCTAGACCTTACTTCTTAATGAGGACAGTTAGCAAAACTATTAGACAACTTTCATCTTAATCTAATAAAGTGATGTTTGGGGTCACATACAGCAGATTTTTTTCCCTCCCTCTTAGCATGCAGAAGCGTGTGGAATCTATGCTGGCCCTTTAGAAGACTCTCTGTTTCTGAATCACAGTGAAAGGCTTTGCCATGGGGAAGATCGTAAAGTTGTCTCGAAGAAAGGCCGACCAGAAATAAAAATTGCAGATCTGCCTTTGCATTCACCTCTCTCCAGATACCAGAGCACCATGATTTCCCACGGCTTCAGGAGGCAACAGGTTTGATGAAAGAAGAATAAAGTGATAAAGCATTTCAATATCATCTCTCTTCATTGTACATTTATATTTCACCTACAAGTTCATTTTAAAGGCTATAAGTCAATCACCTACTTTATACATTATAGAAGCATTAGAAAGGAAATAGGCTCAGGGCATCTGAGATGAAGTGGGGGAGCAAGGAAAACTGTCTCACTGAAATTCATTTCACACCAAAAGTTAAGAAACAGCAGACTGATCCAGTCGTACCAGCAAACCCCACCCCACTTCTCTACCTTTCTCTCCTCCTCACTCCGTCTTTATTATTCATCCCCTCCAAAACTCAGTGTCAGATGAGCCAAACTGAAACAGAGTTGCAGGATGTGGAATTATTTTTGCTACTTTTCTGACTGCCCCAAAACACTTCTTTCTGCCCCACCCCACCAACACACACACACACACACACACACACACACACACACACACACACACACACNACACACACACACACACACACACACACACACACACACACACACACACACACCAAGGCTCTGAGCACTAGTAACTAAACAACATGGTAATTAGAAGTGTTTGGCAGACAACTCTATGATACATCATACAATTTTAGTGGAGATGCACTTTCTGTATAGTTCAGTGTATCCAAGTACCAATTTCCTATAGCAAGAACTGATTCATGTAATTTAAAAACATAAAAATGATCATATGCAAAATGGCACACCACTGTGGAAAACAGTATAGTGGTTTCGCAAACATTAAATAGAGAGTCACTTTATGACCCAGCAATTCCACTTCTTGTTATGTGCTCCAAAGGACTGAAAGCAGGGACTCTAACAGATATTCGTACAGCAGGGTTTATACCAGCATATTCACAAATAGCCAAAAGGTGGAAACAATTCAAATGTCCGTCAACAGATGAATGGATAAACAAGGTGGTATATTCATGCAATGAAACAGTCAGCCATTCAATGGAAGGAAGTTCTGATGAATTCTACAACGTGGAAGAACCTTGAAAACATTATACTAAGTGAATAACCAAAACACAAAATGACAAATATGGTATGATTCCATTTACGTGGGATCCTTGAATAGTTAAATTCCTAGAGAAAGAAAGAAAGAATAGTAGTTACCAAGGGCTGCATGCATAGTAGGGAAAATGGGAAGTTATTTTTTAATGGGTTAAGAGTTTCAGTTTGACATGATGAAAATGTTCTGGAGGTGGATGGGTGAACAACAAGGTGAATGTACTTACTACCACTTAATTGTACACTCAAAAAGGGTTAATATGGTAAATTTCATGTTATATATATTTTACCACAATTAAAAAAATAAACCATAGTGGGTCAAAGCTATGCTTTATCTAGCCAAGTGTTCATATCTCATAATAACTCTAAGGAAACTATTATAAAAAAAGATACAGATGTCCATCTCACATCAACTTAAAGGTCAGTAAATAAAGTGTAAATAGTAAAAACTATATATACAGGATGTTAAAAATGATTAAGAAGACTAGGTGATACCAAAAAACTTCATCAAGTGGACAGCCTCCATTTGGAGAACTGCAAAATCGGGTGGAAGGCAAGAAGCTTTTATAAGATAAAGAATAAGAAACAAGGAAGTATGTATTGAGCCCAGAGTTGGTGTGGTGTTTGGGGATTAACTGGACATGCTGCATTTCTGGTCAAGCAAAGCAATTACAGGGACATGAAAGTTATCTAAGTTTTGGTGTGCTGACGTGGCACCCCAGGCAGGAATGTCTCCATCTTGGGCCTATTTATTTCACTAGTGTTCTACTACTGAAAGAGTGGACGAAAAAGGGAACACATACAAACCTGATAAGCTCAGGGGAGGCCAGCATGATGGGCCTTACAAACTGAGACCAAAAGTAACTGCATAGGATTGTCTGAACATAAAAATTCCTAACCAAATGCAGGCCATGGCAGGTAGTCACATCGTAGCCTGTAGCTTCCTTGACAAAGGTCAGTCTTTACCTTAAGTGAGCCTGTCTATTGTCTTTGTGCATCATAAGATAACATACCTTTGAGATGTTGAAGGAATCTTTTCCACATCCCTCAAGGCACAACCACAGAGCCTCTCATTGTTATCTTGTTGCCTGCATACCACCTCTATGTACTGTAAATGTTAACTATCCTGTACCCACCAATGTAAAAGAAAGATGTCTCTCAATTTTGCTTTTAATCCAATCCCAGAGATTTCCTCACTTTGCATTCTCCCACCCCCTTAATTAACCACCAATGAATTTCATGTAACCCTACTTATGTCTCCTCCTTTGATTCTAATGTACATATAAATAAGCTGCAAAACTGCCATTCTCTGAAACACGTTTTCAATTCTTTGAGATTTTGCTTCCCGGCAATTGTTGTCAGTTTGGCTCAAATAAACTCTTAAAAATTCTTTACAGGTTTAGATGTTCCTTAGTCAACAAAAGTAAGGTACTGAAGTCACTATTATTGTTGAATTATCTATTTCTCCCTTCATTTCTGTTAGTTTTTTGTTTCATGCATTTTGGTGTCCTGGTATTAGATGCATATATGGGGGGGCCAAAAAATGTACACAAGTGGACACTTTGGTCAAAGTTACTCAAGCAGTAATTTGCCATAATCAGAAGTGTCTGGAGGAGCCAGCCAAGTGGCTCAGTTGGTTATGAGTTGGCTTGGGAGCATGAGCTCTTAGCAGCAGTGCTGCCAGTTCGGATCCCACATGGGCCAGTGACGCTGTGACCTCTACAGCTAAGATGGTGAACAACAGCTCGACCTGGAGCTGGGCTGCCGTGTGTAGCTGGCAACGGCATAGGCTGCAGCCCCTGCTGCAGTGGGCTGCCATAAGCTACCGTGAGTGGCCGGCATCCAGTGTGAGCTGCCAAGAGCTGCCTTGAGCGGCTGTCCAGAGGCCGGCAACTGATCTGCCTCACCTGGGAGGAGCGCAATGATAATAACAACATGGGCCAGTGAAGCAATGTCCTCCACAACTAGACTGAAGAACAAAAGGACAGCAACTTGTCTGTTCCCCTTCCCTGATTCCCCAACGCTGTTCCCCTCCCCTAATTCCCCAATAAAATCTTAAAAAAAAAAAAAAAAGAAGTGTCTGGACACTGACGGTAACAACTTTGAGTACCTCTTGTAATTGCAAAAGTCAAACATGACTTGTAGTCATCTTTTGTTATCAGTATATATTGAGTATCACAATTTTAATAGTTTTTTTCCTTTCTTAAAATGTGTATACATTTTTTGGCACCCTCTGTTTGTAATTGTTATATCTTCCTGATGAACTAACCTTTTATCATTTTTAAATGTCTCCCTTTATCTCTAGTAACATTTTTTTGTTTTGTTTTAAAGTGTATTTTGTCTGATATTAGTATAGCCCCTCTCTTTCTTGTGGTTATCACTTATGTGATATATGTTCTTCAATTTTTTTACTTTCAACCTATTTTGATCTTTAAATAAAAAATATGTCTCCTGTAGAGAGCATATCATTGGAACTTATCTTTTATCCAGCCTGATAATCTCTGCCTTTTGATTGGATTTTTAAATCCATTTATGTGTAATGTTATTGCTGATATCACTGGATTTATGAATTGTGATCAAACAATACAGTGAATGTTTAAATAAAAAATTTATTACAGTAAAAGACACATTGCATTAATTCCCCTCAAAATACTCCCCCTCGCTTCAAACACACCTACCCCATTGTTCTTGCCACTTTCTGAGTCAGTTCTGAAAGTCCTCTTTTGTGAATGTCTGTAGTTGTGCTGTTGTGGCTGCCTCGATGTCTTGAATTGATTCAAAATGTTTACCTTCCATGGTCATTTTGACTTTGGGAAAGAGCCAGAAGTCACACAGTGCCAGACCCAATGAATAAAGTGGATGAGGACACACCGTAATGTTTTTATTTGACAGAAATTGCCATACCAGAAGCAATGTGTGACACGGAGCCTTTCCATTGTGATAAAAAAATATGGTGAATGCTGCTGCTGAGTGCCATCCAATGAGAAAGCAGGGGGAAGTGGGGCGTTGAAACTTAGTAACAGTTGTGACGAGTTTCAACTTGTTTGGTGCAGTCAGTCAGGTGTGAGCTATGGTTGAGCGAAGGTGTGTTTTAAAGTGTGCCATGAATCATCCTCTTTAATGACAATGCTCTGTGTCACACATCGCTCCTGTTATATGGCAATTTCTGTCAAATAAAAACGTTATGGGGGCCGGCCGAGTGGGCTGGTTAGGAGTTGGCTTGGGACACCAGCTCTGAGCAGCAGGGCTCCAGTTCGGATCCCACATGAAGGCCAGTGATGCTGCACCCTCTACAGCTAAGATGGTGAACAACAGCTTGACCTGGAGCTGGGCTGCTGTGAGTTGCCAGCGACAGCGTAGGCTGCAGTGGGGCTGGCTGGCAGCAGACGTGAGCTTTCGTGAGCTGCCGTGAGCCACCGTCCAATAGCCGGTGAGCAACTGCCTCTCCTGGGAAGAGAGCAATGATAATACCAACATGAGCCAGTGAAGCAATGTCCTCCACAACTAGACTGAAGAACCAAAGGACAGCAACTTGTCTGTTCCCCTTCCCCAATTCCCCAATACTGTTCCCCTCCCCCAATTTCCCAATAAAATCTTTAAAAAACAAAAACAAAAACATTATGGTGTGTCCTCATCCACCTTATTCACTGGATCTGGCACAATGTGACTTTTGGCTCTTGGCCAAAGTCAAAATGACCATAAAAGGTAAATGTTTGAATAGATTCAGGACATCAAGGCAGCCACGACAGTGCAACTAAAGACACTCATGAAAGAGGACTTCCAGAACTGCTTCAGAAAGTGGCAAGAACAATGGGATAAGTGTGTTCAAAGCAAGGGGGAGTATTTTGAGGGGATTAATGGCAATATGACTTTTACTGTAATACTTTAAACACTCGTCATATTGTTTGATCACACTTTGTATAATTACCACTAATTTTTCTGGGGAGCAAGTCTGCAGAGCTCCTCACATTGACATGCTGGAAGTGGAACTCTAAGCTTAGGCTTTTACAAATAGTTCTAAGGAATCCTGTGGTCCTTTAGAAGCAAGTTCTCTAGAAAACATAAGGTCCAGTCAGAAGATTTTAGAAGAGATAGTAGAATAATTCTGTCTCTTCATCGGGCAAGTACTGGAACCTCATTTAAAAGTATGTGAGGCAGGCCAGCCGAGTGACGCGATGGTTAAGAGCTGGCTTGCTATGCCAGAGGGCCCCGGTTCGGATCCCACATATGAGGGCCAGTGACACTGCCCTCTACAGCTAAGATGCTGAACAACAGCTCAACCTGGAGCTGGGCTGCCATGGGTCGCAGGCGAGGGCGTAGGCTGCAGCCCCTGTGGCAGTGGGTTGCCATGGGCTACCGTATGTAGCCAGCAGCCAGTGTGAGCGGCCAGCAGCTGCAGTGAGCGGCCGTCCAGAAGCCGGCGACTGATCTGCCTCGCCTGGGAAGAGTGCAATGATGGTGCCAACTTGGGCCAGTGAAACAACGTCCTCCACAACTAGACTGAAGAACAAAACGACAGCAACTTGTCTGTTCCCCTTCCCCCAATTCCCCAGCACTGTTCCCATCCCCCCAATTCCCCAATAAAAAAATAAAAAAATAAATCTTAAAAAAAAAAAAAAGTATGTGAGGCATGGGCCAGTAAGCTGCGCCCGAGCTGAGCTGCTGCTGAGCTGCCAACTGATGGCCAGATGGCTCAGATGGTGAGAGCACATGCTTCTAACAACAAGGTTGCCTTTTGGACTCCTGCATGGGAGGGTGGGCAATGCCCACACGCAACTAAGATTGAACCCCATGGCACCTTGAGCTGAGCGGCTGCGAGCTGCCGACGGGTGGCCGGATGGCGACTGGATTTGGAGCTGAGCTAGCTGTACCCTCCACAACTAAGACTGAAGGACAACAACTTAACTTGGAGAGGATGGATCCTGGAAAAACACAATGCTCCCCTTCCCCAACTCCCCAACACTATTCCGTTTTCCTCATTCCCCAATAAAATCCTAAAAAGAAAAAGAAAAGAAAGAAAAAGCACGTAGTTCTGAATTTCTAAAAGCTGTTTAGGATAAGTAGATTTTTACTTCCAGACTAAACTTATTGTGGTGATCGCACCATAAGGAATATAAACGTCAACGCTCTATGTTGTATACCCGAAACTAATATAATATTGTATGTCAGCTATACTTTAATTTTAAAAAAGATCTTTATTTTCTATAATCCCCTAATACTACCTTACCTCTAAAATAGACTTGAAACAATTAATCCACTTCTCCTCAAGAGTAAGTAAGCATTGTCAGGACTCTATTCCTGTTAAGTATTTGTCCATTATTTTCTCTTCCAGTGAAAACATTACTATCCAATTGTGTTAGCCCATTCACCCTTCTGTGAGGTCTATTCAATGATAGTTTTTTTGCTCTATCATATCAATTATTCTATCCTTCGATATAATTTTCCCTAAGTTCCTGTGACGCCCCTCTCCCCCTCCGGAAGTTACTTCCCAGTAAGTAATCCTCTTTCAAATTGTTCCTCATCTACTTTCACTCTCCTAAATATAAACTCCAATTAATGTGTACCTTTGGCCTCCTCTTTTAAAAGCTCAACTCTTCCATCCACCATGGGTTAGTTCAAAACTGTAAATTTCCTCACAAGAGAGAATATCGTGCTGCATCTTAACCTAGGTGGGTTAGTCCCAGTGATGGTGAAATCTCTGGGATTTCCAAGGTCAAAAATGCTAATTTTTTTTTTTTAAGATTTTATTGGGGAATTGGGGGGAGGATAACAGTGTTGGGGAATTGGGGAAGGGGAACAGACAGGTAGACAAATTGCTATTTTGTTCTTCAGTCTCGTTGTGGAAGACGTTGCTTCACTGGCCCATGTTGGTATGATCATTGTGCTCTTCCCGGGTAAGGCAATCGGTAGCCAGTTGTTGGTCGGTCACTCACAGCGGCTCCCAGTAGCTCACACCAGCTACCAGCCGCTCACGCTGGCTGCCAGCCACTCACGTAGCTCACGGCAGCCCACTGCAGCCCTTCTGCAGCCTACGCCATCGCCTGCGACTCACAGCAGCCCAGCTCCAGGTCGAGCTGTTGTTCATCATCTTAGCTCTAGAGGGCGAGTGTCACTGGCCCTTGATGTGGGATCCGAACCTCAGCCCTGCTGCTCAGAGCTGGTGCTCCCAAGCGAGCTCTTAACCAGCTGAGCCACTCGGCCGGCCCCCAATATTTTTTTTATGTATGGAGAACACTGGTGCTCACATTTGAGCATTGCTACTTCACTTCTTGGCAGGCAGAGGGGCCAGCAAGAGCAGGTGTGCAGTGTACCCCACAAAGGGCAGTCTGGCAGAAAAGGGGAGCAGATGCTGGATGCAGCCAGCACCCCATACCAAGCCGTGTGTATCTCAGTGCATTAACTGGGGCCATGGCAATAGGGAGACCAGTATAAAGGTGTCCGTTGAAATTACCCTTAGAAGCCTGGCTAACAGAAAACACCTTTTTCTTCCTTTAAGAATGAGAGGAAATGTGTGTGATAGAACATAATAAAAAAGTCAGGATGTACCCAGTCTTATGGGTAAAAAGAACGTACATGACCAGAAAACAATGCTGGAAGACATTGCATCAAAATGCTTACAGTATTATTTCTGGATGGTGGAGTTGTGAATGATCCCTATTTACACCCTGTACCTTTATAAGTTGTCTAGCAAATATGTATGTTATCATCAGAAAAGAAGAAACACTTTTGCTCTGGCACACGCTGCCCCCATGTGTGGAATGCACTCCCCTCTCAGTCCTGCTTGTCAGTTCCAAACCCAATGCAAATGTCAGCTCTTCTGTGAAACTTGTTTTGTATTCTATTTTCTCCTTTACCAGCTTTCTCCATCCTAACTTTTTCCAGCTGGTTCTCTGCCTAAGACTTCTGCCTGTTGACCAGAAGAGGTCTCTGTTGTATCGCTCAAGGAAAACAAAGAAACAAAAACACTTTTTTTTTTTAAAGTGTCTTTACCTGTTAGAGATGTTGAGATAGTACAGAAGTTAGAGGTTACAAATTCTTCAGTGCCTCTGTAACTAACAAATGTTCAAATAGAGCATTTAACCAACAAAGGGGAGCTTAAACCCTTTGGACTATCCTTGTTATTTCCTAGCCACAGAGGAATTTTATCTGATATTTAAAAATTTTAAAGTGAAAAAGAGAAAACAAGGGAGAACACATTTAGGGACAAATTAGAAACCACCAATAAAGTGCTTCAGGAAGCATGAACTTGGGAGTGAGGCTGACCTGGGTTCAAATCCTGACGCCACTATTTGCTGTGTGGCTTTAAGCAAGCTCATATACCATATGCCTCTCCCTCAGTTTCTCATCCAGAAAACAGGGCTACTGATAGCTAATTCATAGAGTTGTTGTAAATAGTCTATTAAATAAGATATAAAGTGCTCAGCATGACACTAAATACAATGTACATATTATTATTAGGCCTATGGATAGGCATACGGATTGGGTTGCCAATTAAATGTCAGCCATACCATGGCTTAGCTGCAAGTAGCTTTTTCCAAGTGGAAGAATACAGTGAATGCAAGAAACAGGAAGTCCCCCCAAGAAGGGAATAGGAACCTTTCTCATCCACCATCTTGGCTTCAAATAGTATCACTAAGAGAAAACCAAAAATGCACATCTCTAATCTCTTTTACAGGCTAGCCTAGAATTTGTCCTCCGAGCTACGTGTTTCAAATAATTGTCTCACCAAGAATCTCATATTCATCAGATGAGCTCCTCATCTTCCCCACTCTTTTCTTCTGTTCAGACTTGGTCTTTTCTTCCGACTTACCTTTCCTCAAAGTTATTTAATATTGACATATACCATCAACTGGGTCTCAGAAATCACTTTAGACTCCTTGTGCTGCCGCTCACCACCCAAAGCCATTGAATCACCTCTGTTTCTTGTAGGTAAATGATGGTACTATCCCTTTTTATTCTCTGTGAAGAGCAACTCTGCCTGAACCCAAGTTTCTTACAATAACCTCCTAATTTATTCCCTGCCCCCCTCTCACCTTTCTGATAAATATGTGGGGAAAAGCTCGGTCAATCCTGCGTACTGGTACTAGAGTAATCTGGCTAAATCCCCTGTGATCCCTTCAGCCTCCTGTTCAAAAATCATTCATGAAAAGTTTGAGAGACGGATGGTGGTGATGACTACACAACAATGTGAATGCCACTGAACTATACACTTTAAAAGGGTTGACATAGTAAGTTTTATGTTATGCATATTTTAACAGACACAAAACCCATCACTGATGCTAGCACCTAGAGCATAATGTTGTATAAGGATCGTCGTACCCAAGCCCAATCAGTCTTCAATAGTGCAGTGTCTGGCATTCTGGACAATGAAAGGGTGGACAAATGGTTGTGTTACTGCCCATGACACATGGTCTACCATCCCACACACTTGCATTCACACCCCTTTCTCTGAGGTGGTTTTCCGCTGAAGTTGCCGGACATAACCATTCTTTGTCCCAGATTTTGCCTTCTTTTTTTACCCCAGCCAGTTTAGTATAACCATATACTGATCTCTCCTTTCAAAGCCCTGCTCAACTGTATTTTGCCCATGAAGGCTTTACTCTGATATCTCTCGGTTGGAAATAATCCCCTCTTCTCTGGGCTTCAATGGCACTTTATATCAGTATTCTGTTTGTACAAATCTCCTGAAGGACTGAGACTATTCCTTAATCCTGGTATTTCTCCTTGCTTTTGCACAGAGCAGACCTGCAATGAATGTTTACTGAATGACTGAAGTAAAAGACAGAAGGAGGCACCGCGGAAAGCATATCTGGGGTTGTTGAAGAGCTTTGTGCCACACCTGACTCTAAAACTCAACCGCCCACCTGAATACACAAAGTATTCAAAGGGTTTTATGTGCTTTGGTGTAACGCATTTTATTTTGCTCATTTTTGGAAATATTCATTTTCTTGCTTTCTTCATTTTATTAACCAATAAATTTCAAATTATGAAATTTTATGTTAATTGTGGAACCAAAATGTAACAGATTCACAGTTAATCTTCCTTAGATTTCCATAACAACCTGCAGGAAAGGAATATTCTGTATCTTTAATTCCACTTATTTATTCCAGCTTTTTTATGTCCCACATTATGTTGGGACATAATTTTTAAAAGAATGAATTAATCTTGATCAAATTGTACATGTTTATGCACTATTATCTTCTGAATGAACTATTGCTGAGCAATATTTTACCTTCCAGGAAAGTAACCTTAGAAGAATGGGTGTTGCCATGATATAACGTTGCCTCTAGTATTGCCAGAAGTTAATATTATTTCCATTATAAAGATGTAACTTCATTGTAAATGATTTGTCTGGATTAACAGTGGACTGTGGATTTAGCCAGAGAGGAAAAGAGGGCCATTTTTTACACTGGAGAAAAATTTAACTCAAAGAAAACAAACTCCCACCACACACAAAAAAAGAGCTTTGACTGCACCTGAAGACTGGGCTCCTTGTCTAATATAAATGTAAATTCTTTACTTCAGGAAACAGTATTCTTCTCACAAAGACCTTTAAATATTCCAGTCAATTATCACACTTTAAATCTGTGGCTCATTAAAAAAATGTATCAATTACAAGTGAAGTGGACTTGTTTTAAGCTTTAATGACTGGAGAATATGAGACATGTTGTCAAGTGAATATATATGAATTGCAGTAAGACTAAGCGTGGTTGGTGTCTTTTATTCATGCTCTCATATTCATTCATACACTCATGTTCTTGTTCATCAAACATTTATTATGCATATATTAAGTGCCAGGTGCTTAATTTGGAGGGCTAATGTTTATAGTTTATTTCTATTAGAAATATTGGTCTGTAGTGGTTCTCAAAATTTAGTATACATCAGAATTACCTATAAATTTTATTAAAACACAGATTTATGGGCTCCACTTCCAGAGATTCTGATTCAGTCGATCTGGGATAGGGCCAAAGAATGTGCTTTTTTTTTTTTTTTCAGATTTTTATTGGGGAATTGGGGGATGGGAACAGCTCTGGGAAATTGGGGGAAGGGGAACAGACAAGTTGCTGTCGTCTTCAGTCTAGTTGTGGAGGACGTCGCTTCACTGGACCAAGCTGGCACCATCATTGCGCTCTTCCTGGGAGAGGCAGATGAGTCACCGGCTTCTGGATGGCCGCTCACAGCGGGTGCTGGCCGCTCGCTCATGCTGGCTGCTGGCTGCACACGGTAGCCCATGGCAACCCACTGCCACAGGGACTGCAGCCTACGCCATCGCTGGCGACTCACGGCAGCCCAGCTCCAGGTCGAGCTGTTGTTCAGCATCTTAGCTGTGGAGGGCAGTGTCACTGGCCCTCATATGTGGGATCCGAACCGGGGCCCTCTGGCATCCCAAGCCAGTTCTTAACCATCGTGCCACTGGGCCAGCCCAGAACGTGCATTTTTAACAAGCTTCCAGGTGAGGCTTATGTGTGGCCCACACTCTAAGCAGATCTGCATATATGTAGGAAGTGCTGCTATGCAGAACCCCACTATATACAGCACTTCCTTAAGCACAATAGTTTGTCCAAATCAAAATCACAGTAATCAAAGCCACAGACCACATAGCTGGTGCAGATTTAGAGAATTTGATCACAGGTGGATGGTTTTCACTCCCTATAAGCAGTGTGGGTGCTACTGCTCTTGCACTAGTTCAGGCTGTTGATCAGTGTCCGTTCTGACTGATGGGTGTTAGTGCTATACAATGCGTTAATTATTGTGATTACCATCCTTCCTAAAATGTTTCAGAACAATCTTTTGAAAACAGAATGGGCTAGAAATTGAGAGAAGGGCCATTCTCCATCACCAAATACAGAGTGCTTACTCTTCAGTGCTGGACCAAATCCTAGTCATGGAGAGTGTATTCTGGGGCAAATAAAAAACACCTCTGAAATAAAGAACTTGAAATCAGTAAAGATGGCTTAACTGGCTGCAAAAGCACTGACCATAAAGAAAAGATTGAAATTTTGGACTTCATTACAGTTGAAAACTTGTTTTCATTATAAGATTCCATTAAGAGAGCAGACAGGAAGAGAGCCACAGACTGATAGACGACACCATGAAATACGTAAATCCAAACATTTCCATTCAGAATATACAAAACAGTCCTTCAAATCAATGAGAAAAAGGTGAGTGTAGGGGAGAAAAGTTTTAACTTTTTTATCTGTCCTTCTAGTTCTTCTGGGGCTGTGCATATTTGACAAACAACAGATTAACAAGAAAAAAACAAAGACGTTTATAACATGTGCACCATGAATACCAATGGGAGTAGCCTAGCCAGTGATGGGTAACTCAAAATGGTGGTGAGGGGCCGGCCGAGTGGCGCGATGGTTAAGAACTGGCTTGGGATGCCAGAGGGCCCCGGTTCAGATCCCACATATGAGGGCCAGTGACACTGCCCTC
>NW_017731371.1:4407879-4433710 GCF_001890085.2 Hipposideros armiger
ATATATATATATATATATATATATATATATATATATATATATATATTCACTTATAGTTGACTATAGCATCTTTTAAAAAAAACATTTTGTTTATTTTAAAAAGGAGTACTTCCTCTTTTTTTTTTAAAATTGGGGAATTGGGGGAGAGAAACATTGTTGGAGAATTGGGGAAGGGGACCAGCCAAGTTGTTGTTCTTCAGTCTTTGTTGTGGAGGGCACCAGTCGCCATCTGGCTTCCCATCAGCAGCTCATGGCCTCTAAGCTCAAGGTGCTAAGTTCAGTCTTAGTTGCCGGTGGGCGTAGTCCACCATCGAACAGGCAGTCTTGTTGTTAGGAGCATGTGCTCTCACCAGCTGAGCTATCCTGCCACCTGTTGGCATCTCAGCTTGGTTGCAGTGTCACTGGCCCATGTGGGAATCGAACCGGCAGCCCTGTTGCTCAGAGCTCGCACCCTTAAGCTAACTCTTAACAAACTAAGCCACTTGGACTGCCCTAACGTGGCATCTTAACAAAAGAACAATACTTCTGTAGAGAATTGACAAGACAAAAAGGACTCTGACCTTCTAGAGCAGAGGTTCTCAACCTGTGGGTCGCGACCCCTTTGGGGGTCGAACAACCCTTTCACAGGGGTTGCCTAAGACCCTCGGAAAACAAAAAGATATTTACATTACAATTTATAACAGTAGCAAAATTAGTTATAGAGTAGCAACGAAACTAATTTTATGGTTGGGGGTCACCACAACATGAGGAACTGTATTAAGGGGTCGCGGCATTAGGAAGGTTGAGAACCGCTGTTCTAGAGGTTGCAAATTGGAAGCTTCTAAAGAAAGGCAAATATATGAAGAAAATAATGGTAGATAAGAGTTTAAGCAAAGTTTGTTATATAGATTCCTTTGGGCTGGCTGATAAGGGTCTAGAGTTGTCTCTGGTGATTAATTTCTGTCCTTCCTGGTAGAGAGGGGAGATGGAGATAACTTTACAAATTTATATCCTGCTTTTAGGCAAGTTGTGGGAAGGCAGAGAGGTTTTCTGTATCTGCTTCTTCTCAACTGCCTTCGGTTCCAAATAATCCATATGCCAAAGTGGCATATTTTCAAGGGGCATATTTTGCTGCCCTTCATCAGCAATCCAATTTTAAAAATGGACAAAAGACAAATGGGTATTAAACAAAAGAGAGTCCTCTCTGCCATCTAGCAATGTGAGGAGAAAGTATGCCTGTTTATTCTCTTTACAGTCAGGGGTGTGGCCAGTCTTGGCCAAATCTCTCTCTCTCTCTCTCTCTCTCTCTCTCTCTCTCTCTCCTCTGTGTCACACACACACACACACACACACACACACACACACACACACACTTTCTTTTCTTTTAATGCCTTTATATTTTGACATAATTTAAGACTCACAAGAAGCTGTAAAATAGTACAGAGTTCCCATGTACTCTTACCCAGCTTTCCCAGTGATAGTATCTTATATAACCATAGTAAATTGTCAAAGCTAGGAAACTGATTTTGGCAAAACACTATTAATTCATGTACACAGGTGTAGAATTTATTTATATTTCCCTAGTTTTTAATTAATTAATTTATTTATGTATGTATTTATTTTGGTGTATACCTCTATGAAATTTTATCATAAGCTGATTCAACTAACCATCACCATCATCAGCGTGTAGAATATTCCATTACCACAAAGAAACTCTCTTGTATTACTGCTTGATAGTCACACCTTTCCCCTGGATCTACTACTGACCTGTTTCCCACCACTATAATTTTGTCATTTCACAAATGTAAATAGAATCATACAGCATGTGATCCTGTGAGACTAGCTTTTCTCACTAAGGGCAATGCCCTTGTGGTCCACCCGATACGTTGCTTGTATTAAGTCCATTCCTTTTTATTGCTGAATAGTAGTATCCCACTGTACGTATGTACCACAATTTATTTATCCATTCACCCAGTGAAGATCATTTAGCTTGTATGTTGGAGGGTCCCCAAAGCCACCTCCAGGTTCAATAGTTCACTAGGAGGACTCACAAGACAGCACATAGTCATACCCATGGCTATGACTGATTACAACAAAAGATACAGAGCAAAACCAGTAAAGGGAAAAGGCACATGGCTGAAGCCCAAGGGATAGGAGGCACAAGTTCCCAAGAGTCCTCCCCCAGGGGAGTCACACAGGACATGCTGAATTTCCCCAGCAATGAGTTGTGACAACTCTCGTCTTTCTTTGGTCAAGATAATGAGCTTGTTCATCCTTTGGTCTTCCTGGAGACTTAAAAGAATTATTTGCAAGTACAGCAAGGTTCATTGTCATCTTTTTATTGGAAAACACCGATCATAGTTGCATTATAGTTTTCTCAAGCAACCGCACATGCATATTATGCTAAGTGATTACGAGGTGACTAGTGCTTGACTGGTGCTACCTTTCAGAAGACGGATAAGCCTGAGAGAGTCACAGGAGCCAGGGCGGATCCAAGGTGATGCAGGACTTGGACGACGGGCAAGATGTGAGCAGAGTAGAACTGGAGAGGACTTGCTATACGTGGGGAAAGCTCAAATAGAGCAATCAGGAAGGAAAACGCTGCTGTGTTTATAGGATGATGAGAATATCCTGGGCAGGACAGAAATTTTCTGTTGGGGAATAAATAAGGTAATCTTAAGAAAAGGGATCCAGTTTATAAAGGACTTTAAATTCCAAAATAAGTGATTGAAATAGATTATTATAGGGACTTATGCTAATGATCAGAACAGGGTTTGAGGAAAATTGATCTGGCAATAGTTCAAAGAATACACTGGAAATGAAATGAAGAGACAGGCACAATTGTTTGGAAATAAATCCAGACAGGAAGCCCCAGATAAGCATCAAAGCTATGTGAATGGAGAAAATGGGGCTTCCTCCAGAAAGCTTCTGTTGGTGCGAATGAAGTGCACAAAAGAGGCTTGGGCACAAGGAGACAGGGCCGACCTCTACCAGGAAAGAGTCCAGTTGCACTTGGTAGTTACCTTCATAAAGGAAGTCAGTAAGGCACAAGTAGAGAAAGCCATTTCAACCTCCAAGAAAAAGTATAAAACACTTTCTACTAGAAAAGCAGATGACAGTACAAATGGGGAAGATCTGTGTGTAGTGTAGAAAGTTGCAAGAGGTACAGTGCTTTTTTTAAATTTTTTATGGTGAAGTATTTTAAAGAAGTCATTCAGTGTGACTAACCTGTTCACCTTTCAAAGATGGTTCATTTAAGTGTAGATTAATTAGGAAGGCATAGATGAAGCACCATGGGCAAGACCGGACATGCTTTATTACCATATAAAAATTCATGAAAGCGGTGATATCTAAGATCTGACATATTCATATCTAAGATCTGACACATTCAGAATGAGCTATGAGCTGGCGTGTGGGTGTACATTTTTAATGAAAGCAGGTGTGGCATTTCTAATTTGAGCAACTCAAAAATTTTCTAAGCACAAAACAAGTGAACACCATAGTTCTCATGTCTCCAGTTATGAAAAGGAAGTAATTCCCAAGGTGAATTATTTATTTATTTAGATAACAAATAACTTTATCAACATGCCCTGAAGATAGAAAAGTGCCAGGAGGAAGTGAGGAGGCTGCAGAGTACCAGCCAGCTGTTGCATCTGCCAAGCTACTTGGTTACCAGCAGTCTCTCCCTCCCTGGCCTCCTTCACTACCTTCCGCTCACATTGGCCTTCTTTCCATAGGTCAAGCACGGTAAATTAGTCCCTATCTCAGAACCAACTAGAATGTTCTTCCCAAGAGTTTCACATGGCTGCCTCCTTCTTGTGGAAAAAACAAAGGGGTTGTACGGAAAGTGACTTCACAATGTGATCTGATCATAAATTCCTCACTGGGCAGGTCATGGTGGGTCATCATGTCCCAGGCCTATAACTTCTTTAATAAAAGGCTTGTCTTTGCTGTAAGCAAGACCTGTCCATTGTTTCTGTGCATCTAGGTTAATTCACCTTTGCAATGTCTCCCTTTAGACCCCTCATTCTAAATACCATTCTCAAGAGAGCACCTATAATCTGATTCCCTCCAGAGTTTAACTGTCCCATAATCCAATCCCCCACTGTTTTCTCTCACATTCACATAACCCTCCCTCCTTAATCTCAAATGCATAAAAGAAACTGCAAACTATTATTCCTGGAAGCATTTATCTCAGTCTGTTGAGATCTTGCTTCTAGGTATACCCTCTCTTGTGCTCAAATAAATTTTTATAAAAATTTTCTACAGCTTTGGACATTCTTATGACCATATTCTCATCCTTCAGTTTTTAAATTGCATATCATCTCCTCAGGGAGGTATAGCGAATGCTATTGGGTGCCCTACCCATGTCTCCCTCAACAGGCTGTGTATTCATCCCCCAGATGCTGGGGCTGTTGGCTGCCCCGGCTCAGGCCTGTGTTCTTTACGGAGCATTGCCCTTGGCTGACAAAGGTCTCCTCACCTGGCAGTGGTTCTGAAGATAATGGCTGGAAGTTATGTCCTCCATCCAGAGAAGGGCCATGGATAAAGACTAAGTGATGAAAGGATATAGCCGCTTCCTCTCCTCAGGGTGAAACAACCTCTGGGGTGCGATTTATGATGCAGGGCTTCCCGTGGGATGGGGCTGAGACTAGACTTCTCCTAAAGTCATATCTTTGCCAAACTTCATCCCTGCTGTCTCCTACTTTTTTCTCTCCCTAAAAGGTTTATCCTTAAGATCACTGAAGTAGGGCTTCTCACCTCAGACACCAGTCACAGGAAACATAATCTAAGATAATTGGCAGCAGAAATGTTCCTGGGAAACCAACTAGATCTAAATTTTGGCATTGGATAACTCATCCACTAGATGGCAATGAGAACCCTGTCATTGGTAGCGGGTGAACTGTTGTTAGTCCTTGACTTGCTTTGGAGGTACATTTGCTAAGATTTCCACCTGTAGCAAACTGGGACAAAATACAGGTAGAAGAGGCTGCGTTAAATTGTGCAATGGCTCTGTCATTTAACGGGTATGGGGGAAAACAGGAGGAAGCTTGATACACAGGACTATTTGGACTATTTTTGCAACTTCTTGTGAGTCTGCAGTTATTTCAAAACAGAAAGTTAAAAATGAAAACAAACAAATGAACAGTAATAATGTGAAAGCAATATTATATCATACATAGAAAAGTAGACATTAGTATATCCTCAAGGATTAAAGGGATGCAGAGACAATGGTCCCCAAAATCTCCATTCAATTCAACAGCTTGACATCTGCAAAAATGAAATGAATTGTGGCAGATGACATGGACTACCAGAAACTCAACCAAAGAGCAGCCCCAGGTGAAGCTGCTTGACTGAATGTGGTATCTTTACCAGATACAGATGAACAAAAACTTTGTTATGTGGTGTGCAGCCATCACTGGTAAATACCTGTTTTCTATACCCATCAGAAAGGTGAATCAGAAACAGTGCGTATTCACAAGAAATGCACAACAGTATACATTCATGACTTTATCCCAGGGTCTGCTTTAACTCTCCTACTCTCTGTCATAATGTCGTTCATCCATTCCACAGAAGTTCACATGGGTCAACTATATGGTTATCGGCATGGTAAGTAAAGCTGATAAGAAGGAAGTGCTCTGGGCTGCTGGTAAGACACATGCACTTCAGGAGGTAGGAGATAAAACCTAAAATGATGAAGGAGGCTCCCACCTTGGCAAAGTTTTTAGGGGCACAGTGTTCTGGGGCATATCAGGACATGTCCTCTCTGGTGAGGGACAAATGATCACACCTTGTGCCTCCTACCCTAAGAAAAAAGCACAGAGAACGGTAGGCATTTGGGGGAACTGCTCTAACCTATTTATTAGGTGATGAGGAAGGTTACCAGTTTAAGTGGGACTCAGAGCAAAAAAGGGCTCAGTAGTGGATCCAGGTTACAGCATAAGGAACACTGCCACGTGGGCTGTCCGACCCCAAAAGTTCTAGGGTACTAGGTGTATCTGCAGATAAAGACGCCATGTGAAATACTTCGGAAGCCCAAATATGAGAACTGCAGAGCAAACTCCCAGGGTTCTGGGGCAAGGCCATGTCACCCCGCATTAAAGAATTATACACCATTCAAAAAACAGCTTCTGACATACTACTGTGACCTGAAAGAGGCTATCTGATTATGAGACATCAAGTAATTATAAAACTAGCGCTGCCTGCCATGAGCAGACCTACCAAGATCATAAGATTGGGTAAACCAGCAGCATTCCATCCTGAGATGGAAACTGTACACCGGAAATGGCTCAGGCAGGTCCCCAAAGCATAAGTAGGCTGTATAAACAAGTAGTTCGGGGTGACAGAGCTCTCATCCCTCTTACATAAACACGTTTCCTTCAACTCATACCTATAGCTTCTTGAAGTTTCCCTAAGACCAGCTGATAGAGGAAGCAGGCTAATATGGGTTGAAAACAGACTGCTATTGCACTACTGCCCACTTGGGCTGAAAGATCGCGGTGGCAGCAAATTCTCTGTGTGGGTAGAACTTCAGGTGGTGCTCCTGGTTATCTACTTTATGTGGGGAGAAAATGACCCCCAAAAAGGTTAGACACAAATTCAAGAGCAGAGGCACATGGCCTGGCTGGTCAGTCAGTGTCCTGGAAGGAGCAAGATCAGAAAATCATGAAGTTGGTCTGAAGAAGAGGTATGTGAGCGGTGGATCAATGGGCAAGAAGCACTGGTTAATGTCCACCAGAGAATACCTACTGCAGAGGAGGCACTGACCAACCAAGGGACAGGGTTCAATCCTCAGCCACACCGGCCCTTGCACAGTTGGCTTATGAACAGAGGAACCACAATGGCAGCCATGGGGGTTCATGAGTGAGTTCAACAGCATGGGCTCCCTCTTCTCAAAGCTGATCTAGCTATTGCTGCTGCTGCATATCCAGCCACCAGTAACAAAGAGCAATGCCAAGTCCTCATACAGTAGAGCCCCTTGAGAGAACCAACCAGCGGGCAAGATAACGAACAGACCCCGTCCGTGCTGGAAAGAGCAACAATTCGTTGTGAGCATGGCTGCATTTATCATAACCTCAGAACCACCTGCAATAGTCAGGGTTGTAGTTTGTTCCAGTAATCTTCCTCTATATAGTACCCAGAAATTGCACCAGACAGAATCCTGGAGGACCTGCAGCCAGATGGAGTGACATTAACATGAGAGACAATTAGCTCTTAGTGGCACAGAGGGTAGGCTGTAGCAGATGCTATTGGTGCCTTCCTAAATCCCCTTTACAGGCGGGTGTGCCAGTACTGGCTGCCAGTGCCTCGCATCTGTGCTCTTCCCCAGAGGCTTGCATTTGGCTGAAGGGAGCTGCCTAAGTCAGAGATGGCTGGGAGGCTAAGGCATTTCCCACCCCACGAATAGCCTGACTGACACACGAGTGCAGGCCCAGCCCCTTGCTTCTGGAAGCGTTGCCTGAAAACATGTACTCCTCCTTGCGCAGTGTACGGAGGCAGCTGCCCAGTCAGCCTTTGTGCAACCAGATGGGACTCAGTGAATAATTCTCACCCGTGGAATGTGAGAGGAGGTGAGGTATATTCTCTCAAGACCGAGGTAAAGAAGCCTTTACTTGCTCTTTCCTCACCTTCCCGCATGCAGAGGACATCGAAACCCCAGGAGGGGGAGGCCACCAGATAAAAGGAGCCTGGGTTCCTGCCACCAATCAGGAACGCTTCCATTGTTAAATGAGTGAGAAATCAACTATAATTGTCTTAAGTTTGGGGGTTGTTTTGTTACAGCAACTGGCATTACTCTAATATACTCTCTACCCGTGAATGCTAATGGGGGTCCTGACATACTAGGAAATAGAATTAAATGCTTTGGAAGGTCCCCTCTGATACAGATTCTCCAGTACATTCCTCTGAAAAATGTCTAAAGTGTTAATGAGATGTTGTACTAAAGGTTATATTGTTAAGTTGTATTGCTTAATTATCCTGTAGTAAATATGATAGAGTTTAAAACCACTGGATGGGGAGAACTGGATTCCAGTTCTGCTCATCTACCAGCCTGTTGAAATACAACATTAACTCTCAGCTTGTTTCACGAACTGAAAAATGCAAATAAAATGCAATGTGAGAGAGGATAATATGGTCTCTAAGATCCTTTCTAGCTCTTGTATTTAGCAGTTTTCTGTGTTGTACAATATTAAAGTCAAATCTTTTCAAGAAATGTACAGCAACAGCTTTTTATAGGCTGGGAGGAATGGGAGCACAGAACTTTAGTGCATGAAGTAGCGCACTGAATTTAACTTATAATAAACCTTTTACTCACAGAGTACCTTTTATTACTGGACTTCAAAATTTGGAGATGAGTCAAAGACACTAGGTTCTTTGCTTTGGACTCTAAATACAGTCAAGTTGTGTCAAACAGCTCAAATGCTCCATTCAGTTAAGGCAGTCATTGGCAATTTGTTTCAGAGGAGTGGGAAATGGGGCCAAGTGAGTCCAGTGGGGGGAATGGCTGCTCGGCCATGCCAAGGTCACTGGAGGGCACTGGCCACGGCCATGTCAGTGACACACAGTCCACACTGAGAGTGGATCCAACATTAAGCTACGAGCTGACTGAAGTTTTGTTTCCTTTATAAACTAATAGGCATGGCTATGTTCCAATCAAACTTTGTTTACTGGTTTCGGTGATCATTTTTTTTAAATTAACAAACCTAAAGGAAGTCATTTAGAAGGTACAAAATTATTAAGGAAAAATTTCCACAAGCTATTACAGGTAAATCTGTCTCCCTGATAAAGTCTTCTGACATTCTGTGTCTCTGAATCACAGATTTTCTTCCCCTTTCTTTTGTTCTTTCATTCCTTCTTTCCTTCTTTCCTTGTCTTTTCTTTCTTCCTTTCTTTTTCTTTCTTTCTTTTCTTTTTTTTGTACAGGGCAGGGCTCATCTCTTGATGCTTGTGTAAGAAACCTAGGCAGTATGGATAAGGAAGGTATTGCAAAGTATCTGGGACTTTCTCTGACCTTTGTCAGGGCTGCCTTTGTCTTACCCATTGTATTGCATGCATATTTTCACTGGGCTGATTTTCCCACAGGTGAAGATGAGCAGTCCTCAGAGGTTGGAGGAGCTGCTGGATTCAGTTTAGGCTGTTGGACTGCCTTCCTGAAAAGCCATGCAAATTTTAGTCACATTCTAAGAGTGAGCTGCAGCTAGAGCAATGACATCCCAGTAAAGCATTTCAATGGACAAAGAAGGCAGATGATCTCTTCAGCCTCTTTACCAAGCATTTGGCTTCCTTCAATTCCCCACAAACGTGGCTCCCCAGTGTTGGGCTGTTTAATCCTTGCATTCCTATTACTAATAGATAGATAGATAGATGATAGATAGATACAAATAGATATAGGTATATAGATGTATAGATATAGATATATGTACGTATATACATATATTATTAAAGCATAGTTGGTATAACAATATTATAACTACTGGCTTTCTCTGCTGAGGATCTATGGAATAATCTCAAGTCTCCTTACATACAAATACATACATCAAACGAGTAGAAGACGTGTTGAAGGATCCAAGGCCTGGTTCTATAAGGCATCTAGGATATACTTTAAAGATCACCTGAACTGAAATTATCAGTGCTACCTGCCCTCCCCCACTTTTGCCTTCTATAGCCAATCATTTGCCAATTTATATTTATTCATCACACACAGGGATTTTCATATCGTTCCTTTCTAGGCCACAGTCACTTCCTTCAGGCCCTCTCACTGATGCGGTAGCATCTTAGACATGCTAGTAGACTAAGCATTTAAAACCCATTTCCCACCATATTAATTTCTCCTCAATTCTTCTCCTTAGTTTTCGATTGCATATGTAATACATGTAAGCCAACCCTGGCATCTCTTAAAGCTAAGCTCAAATCTGCATTTGCCAGCCGTAATTTCCTAGTACCTGTTTCATACATCCAACTCTAATACCTGTATAACTACCTGGAAAAGCTTACGCTTTCTTACATATGTACCTTTTTTCATACTATGCCCGATTCTATTTTGAAACTTTTTCCATAAGAATAGGGTCTGGTTTTGTTTTGCTTCACAACCTTCATTCCTCTAAGTGCAGAGCCATTCAGATTGCTAGTTTTCAGTACACTTTTGTGGAACTGATTAGAAAATGAAGTTCCTCTGGTACAATTCACGATCCGTTTTATCATAGTTATGTGACAAGCACTATTCTAGGATTATAAGTACAAACGTGAACACAACAAGAAGAATAAATTCCTGCCCTCACGGAGCTTAAACGGGGAGGGGGAGGGGGAAGGTTAGGGGACAGAGACATAAACAAATAAATAAGCAAATATTTAGAGTGTCACATGAGATGTGAGTTATACAGAAAAGTAGAATGGAAAGGGGGTTAGGGAGTAAAAGAAGTAGCTGGGATTGGGGGTGAAATTTTAAATATGGTGATTACAGAGGGTCCCATTAAGAAAGTGACATTTGAGCAAAATACCTAAAAGGGTGAGAGAATGAGCTTGTAGCTACCGAGGAAAGGGGCTATAGAACTTCTCTAGAAAATATTCTATCTGAATTTTAAAAGGTTTTTAAACAGAGACTTAAAGTACTCTCATGACACAAGTTCTTTTGATAGAAAAGGAAATCAGCTTTAAATGTATTATTAATTTATTAATTCTTAGTAGTAAAGATTTTGTTTCTAGACGCCATTATTTTTACTTTTATATTTTTAAAGATTTTTTTTTTTTTAAAGATTTTTATGGGAGAATTCGGGGAGGGGAACAGACAAGTTGCTGTCCTTTTGTTCTTCAGTCTAGTTGTGGAGAATGTCGCTTCACTGGCCCATGTTGGTATTGTGATCATTGCGCTCTTCCTGGGTGAGGCAGTCGCTCGCTAGCCATTGGACGGCTGCTCACAGCAGCTCACGCCAGCTGCCTGACGCTCATGCTAGCTGCCAGCCACTCACAGTAGCTCACGATATATGCCGTCCTCGGCAACTCATGGCAGCCCAGCTCCAGGTCAAGCTGTTGTTCACCATCTTAGCTGTAAAGGGCAGTGTCACTGGCCCTCATGTGGGATCTGAACTGGGGCCCTGCTGCTCAGAGCTGGTGTCCCAAGCCAACTCTTAACCAATGTGCCACTCGGCCGGCCCTCTAGACTCCATTATGACTTTTACTGCCAAATATTTTCTTTTCCCAACATCTGAAACTTTTATTTTCCCAGGTAATGTTTGTGGTTTTAATCTTTCCAAATCATTTTCTCCATACTTCTTGTTATGGGCTGGTATTTATTTCTATTCAGCAAGACATGTTTAAACAACAAGCTTTGATTAACATTCTTCTATTAATGCATTATATTTTTAAAAATTTATTTATTTCTGATTATAAATCAGAAATATTTATTTTTTATTATAAAAGTAAAATGTATTGAAACTTGAAAAAATTTTAGAAAACAACCAAAAAAGCCAGAAAAATATAAAGAACAAAATAAAGATTACAGTAATCTTAGTTTCCAGAGACAACCACTGTCATATTTTGTGGCCTAGCACTCTAGATTTTATTCTGCATATCACAGGGCACATTTACATGTCTTCAATCACATGTATCAAACAATTAAAATGTGACTCATTTGCTTTAATGTTTGGAATAAACTGAAGCATGATGGTGACAGTGTAAAACTACATGGCTTTCGTTTGTATTAAAAGAGCATCTTGTGAATGTAAGGATTTACTGTCAGAATTTTTTTTTCATAATTTACTAAGGCTATGAAGAGTTATTGATGCTACTAATCCATCTAGATTTTGATCCCTAGGTCAAATTCACCATCATGGACAAATAAGCCAGGGTTTGCCTATTAGTTGGCAAGACTGTAGCTTTGCAAATTACAGGGCCTGATATACACATCACATAATTTTCTACAGATGCTGTGGTAAAAGACGTGACTGATGATATCGTCCAAATTAACCAAATATGTTCTTGTGTGTCTCATTGCTTAGCTCACCACGTTAATTACCCTTTTCATATATTTCTCTGAAGTATTCATCCAGTTATTCTCTGAACAGATGGTTCCCTGAAGTTACTTCATTCAGAATAGAGTAATTAAGCATGAAAATTATGACGCGAAATATGGTCCTGTCTTCCATAGGAAATGCTACAAAGCCCTGTAGACAGGGTGGATATAAACAAAGTGCCTTCAGGTATATTGTGTTTAGAAAACAGAATGAAAGAGGCCAACGCTTGTGTGAAAGAGGTTACAAGCAGAATAGAAGCTGTTTTTCCTGTATTTCCAGTTAGTAAGAGAACTTTCAGAGCTCGCTGGCTATCCAACTACCTAAGGCTTTTTGTGATAAATCCCAAGTGAAAATGTCAGATTTTTCTAGGGCCTGATCTTGCTGCATGAACCTTTTGGATTTTAAGACAGTTGTGAAGCATTTACTTCTCAGATATACTGCTCATATAAATGCCTGGTTTTAATTCAGACATTTGGAAGTTGCATTAAATCTTAAAGAAGGAAAGTTTCATCTAATCTACTTGATCTACACAGTGATGGCGGACAGAGAGAAAGCCCCATCCTAAAGTGTGTTGGGGAGATTTGTAGGGATTGTTTTATCCCTCACAATGATTGGAGGATGCAACACTAGCATTTAGTAAGTGGAGAACAGGAATGCTGCACCCCCCAGTACTTCACAGTGTGTGGAAAAGTCTCACACAACAAAGCATTATCCTTGGTTTGCACAGCTTCCCAGTGCTCCACCAGCATAAACCCACTACAAGTGTAAGTCAATGGTAATTTGGCAGATTTTAATAATAAAGCGTTTGTTGCTGCTGTTTATATAAGAAGCTACACACACACACACACACACACACACACACACACGCACACACACACACACACACACCTGTAATTTAGGAGAAGGTAATATGGAGAGTAGGAAACACAAATGGACTAAAGGCATGGTCTTTGAATACTTTATTAACTCTGAGATTCTTTCCTATGTGATATATGATTATAGTTCTAAAAAGAATTGGTATAAATAAATGAAAAGGGAGCTATTATCACTGAATGAATAATTTTCCTTTTAAAAAACACTGTATTTGTTATCACTGGTGACGCATGGCAAGCATCTCGTTATGTCACTTATCGTGGTGTTGAAACTGTGTAATGGCATGAACAAGTGTTCTGCACAACTGCAGTTTTGTAAATCTGCCAGCCTTGGAGGGGTGTATTAACACTATTCACTTACGCATTTGTAGGAATATCATATACCTCCTTGTTTTTTTCCAGTAAGACAGTATGCTGTCTTGGCACACTGTCCTTGCTTCACTGAAACTTCTTTCTCTTCCATCTACAAATATGAACAAATATGAAAACAAATACATTTGTTCCCCTGCTGTTTCATTTTTCTGTTTTTCTTGTATGGACATCTTCTGATCCTCTTACTTTTCTTAAATCCAATCTTATCGATTACAGGTAGTTGCCAGGGTCTGATCACTTTATATCTTTCAGTGGTCCAAGGGCCAGTAGCATCAGCTTCACCTGGGAGCTCGCTGGAATAGCAGAATCTGTGCTTCCTCCACAGCTACTGAATCAGAATCTGCATTTTTGGACAAGCTCCCCAGGGCGTTTATATGCCCAATGATGGTTTAAGAAGCACTGTAATAATCTAGCCATGCCCTATGGTTCACATATTGAGATATTGGAAAAAGTACATAATATTTTATTATAAATTGTGTTATGGGCTGAACTATGTCCCCTCAAAATTTGTATATTGAACCCCTTACCCCCAGTACCTCATAATGTGACTGTATTTGGAGATAAGGCCTTTGCAAAGGTGATGAAGTTAGAATGAGGCATTTAAGAGAGGACTTAATTCAGTCTGACTGGGATCAAAACAGTATGGTACTGGCATAAAAACAGACACATTAATCGATGGAACAGAACAGAAAGCCCAGAAATAAAGCCTTGAATATGTGGTCAATCAATTTATCACAAAGGAGCAAGAATATAGAATGGGGAGAGGATAATCTCTTCAATAAATGGTGATGGAAAAACTGGATGGACACACACAGGCAAAAGAATAAAACTGGACCCCTATCCTACACCACATATAAGAATAAACTCAAAATGGATTAGAGGATTCAATGTAAGACCTGAAACCATAAAACTGCTAGAGGAAAACATAGTGGGTAAGCTTCCTGACATTGGTCCTTATTGCTCTGTTCCCTTCTACTAGTTTAGAAAGTATACATGCACTTTATTTTTCTCACTGATAATCCCTAAAATTGAAATAGTCATATTATTATTTGACAAAATAAAAATTGGTGATTTTGTTGTCTTCCTGAACAATTCAGGAACTTCAATGTATTTTAACTTTGAGTGAACCACTCTCATCTTTACATGTTATGGTTGCCGAGTATTTTGGCACATCCCTCTTGATCCAAGAGTTATATAAGAGAATTTGTTTTGTTTTTTTACATATTTGGGTAGAAGGGCCTTTATTTTGTGCTAATGTCAGTAAGTCTAGTTTGGTTGTATTGTGATTAGAAAACATGGCCTATATTATTTCTATTGTATGAAATTTGTTCAAATTTTCTTGTGTTGACCAACATATGGACAGTTTCTGATGGGCACTATGATTTATTTTTAAGGGAACACAATATACCATGTTTCATTGAATCTAAGTCACAGTTTGTTTCTTTTATATTTTAAAATCCCTAGTTGAGATTCATTTTTCATTTTGACATCTTATAATTACTTTTGGCCCAATGTTAATTATAATATAGTTGTTATTGTTGGCATGCGCACAAACATGGTCACAACTCTTTATGTCATTGACACTTCAACTCAGTTATGTTTACATTGCTGGCTCTATACATGTTGGGCTTAATTTCCATTTTAAATTTGGTTGAGAAGATTACAGTATGCTTTGGCATTGAAACTAAAGTTATCGAGTACACAGAAGGGCTTGGAATCGAAGCAGAAAGATGTAAATTTGATATTAGTAAAGCAAATATTGCTGATAGAAGAATTAATATTCCATATTTTTCTTACAGAAAACAACCAAAGATTGTACAGAACTTTACAACAATAAAGGACACTAATTATGAGTAGATGAATCTGCATGACATTTGTTTCTGAGGTAAATGCAAGAAGACACCTATTGTACACCAAACCAAGTAACTGAATTTAGGAGAAATAAACAAATTCCTCAAAATGAAATAAATTTCATAACAAGCAGAGAATAGTGAGATTTCTTCATGCATTTTGCAGAACTAGAATTAAGGCATTGTGTTGTAGTTTAATTGACAGCATTTATTTTCTCAATGCTGCATAAAAATGTTTTATAATTGATGGCATCTCATATTCAATGAAATGCAATATATCAACAAGCTCTACCTTATTATGTTATTTATATGTCTATAGCCTCACATCCTTTTACCATGTTTTATGTGTGTGTATATATATATATATATATATATATATATATATATATATATATATCCATAACTGTTGTATCATCATTGTAAATTGTATCATTTAATATTATGATATTCCCTTTGTGATATCATTTCATGGTTTGTTTTCGTTTTTGGTTTTTTCTTTCTGAATTCTCACTGCCTGATATTATGATTGCAACTCTTGTTTTTATTGTATTTGCATTTGCCTAGTTTACTTTTACCTATCCTTTTGTTTTCAACCTTTGTGAATCACTTTGGTGTGTTTCTTTTATATACTACAAAATCTGGGTTTTTGCTTTGTGATCTAATCTGAAAATCTGTTTATTTATAAAAGGTAAATAAGCACATTTTCATGTATTGATGTGACAGACACATTTGAACTATTTTCTGTCATTTTGTTTTATATTTTTCTGTTTTTATAATTTATAATTCTTTCATGATGTAATTTGTTTTGCTTTTTTGGATAATTCTAATAGTTGGAGAAGTTTGTGTTTTTTGTGACCTTTATAATTTAAAATGGATACTTTAGAAAATATATGTTTTTGCAAATCATGTATCTGATACAGGAATTATGTCCATAATAGATAAAAGACTCTTACAATTAAATAATGAAAAGGGACAAAAACCCAATTGAAAAATGGACAAGGGATTTAAATAGACATTTCCCTAAGAAGATACATGAATGGCTAATAAATACATGAAAGGATGTTCAACATCATTAGTATTAGGGAAATGCACATCAAATCCACAGTGAGATACTATTTCATATTCCTTATGTTATAGATTGAATGTTTGTGTCCTCCCAAAATTCATATTTCGAAGCCCTATGTGACTATATTGGAAAAAAGGGCCCTTATGGAAGTAATTGAGATTACTGAGATCATAAGGGCAGGGCCCTAATTCACTCGGATTAGCATTTCTAAGAAGAGAAAGAAGGATGAAGGCTTTCTTTCTTCACACCTACAAAGCAGAGGTCATGCGAGCACACAGAGAGATGGTGCCCACCTACACACCAGGAATAGAGCCTCACCAGGAACCAAATCATCTGGCACCTTGATCTTGGACCTCTCAGTCTCTAGAACTATGAGAAATCTTTCTGTTATTTAAGCCACTCAGTCTATGGTATTTTGTTATGGCAGCCTGAACTAATACACACTTGAATAGCTATAATAAAAAAAGACAGATAATAAAAAAGGTGTTGTTGAAGATGTGGAGAAATGAAAACCATCATATATTGCTGGTGAGAGTGTAAAATGATGCAAACTATTTAGAAAACAGTTTGTCAGTTCCATAAAATGTTAAACATTGACTTCTTGTAAGACCCAGCAATTCTACTCTTTGGTGTCTCCCCAAAAGAAAGTGGAAAGCATGGGTACACACAAAACTTGTACATAAATGTTCATGGTAATATTATTCATAATAGCCCAAAAGTGGAATAATCCAAATGTCCATCAGCTATGAATGGATTAACAATTGTGGTGTATCCGTACAATAAAATATCATTCATCAATGAAAAGGAAGGAAGTACTGGCCATGCTACAACATGAAGGAACCTTGAGAGCACTATGCTGAGTGGAATAAGCCAGAAACAAAAGGACAAATCCTATATGATTCCAGTTATGTGAGGTACCTAACGCAGTCAAATTCATAGAGAGAGAAAGTAGAATAGAGGTCACCAGGGACTGTGGGTGATAGAGGGATGGGGAGCAACTACTAATGGGTATGGTCCTTTTGGAGTGACAAAAATGTCCCCAAATTACTTTGTGGTGATGATGGCATAACTCTGTGAAAACCATTTAATTGTATACTTTAAGTGGATGACATTTATGGTATGTAAATTATATCTTAACAAAACTGTAAAAACCAAAAAAAACACGTTGTTTTCCTAATAAAAAGCATGATTTAAAGTTCCATACATTTCAACTATGAAAAAACATACACAAAATAATATATGAAACTGAAGGGGCTGTAATAATATCAGATAAAATAGACTATAAAGAAAAAAGCATTACTAGAGTTAAAAAAGATCACAACATATTAATAAAGGGTTCAATTCAGGTAGAAGATATATAAGTTCTAAGCTTTTATGCATTTATTAACATTGCACCAAATATATAAAGCAAAATTTATTAGAACTATGAGGGGAAATGGGATAATCCACCATCCAAGGAGGAGATTTTAATATATCTCTCTCAGTAAATGATCCTTCAAGCAGAAAAAATCAGCAGAGGTATAAAAGATTTAAACAACACAATTAATAAGCCCAATCTAATGGACACACAATCAGACACATTCTTCTCATGCACATATTTTCAATATTTATATATATGCTAGGCCACAAAATAAACACAAAATTAAAAAAAAGTTAAAAAAAAGAGAGAGACCACAATTTCTGTCTCTAACACACATAAATTATACCTCCATATTTAAAAAAATAATAAACCCCAAAGATGATTATTTGAAAAGAGCAAAAATTGATCCTTGGAAAGCTAGATCAAGAAAAAAAGAAAGAAGACACAAACAATATTATGAATGATAAAGGAATACATCATATGGATGCAGGAAAGATTAATATGAAAAGAAAAATTAGGAAGAATGTTATCCTAATAAATTTGAAAACTTTCACAAAATAGACAAATTTATATAAAACATTACAATAAAACAAATCAAGGTAAAATAGTAAAAAACAAGTAGTCTTACAACTATTAAAGAAATTGAGTCAGTAGTTTAAAAATCTCACCCTGCTAAAAACCCAATCAACTTGCTCCAAATAATTTTACAAGCAAGTTTTACCAAAAATTCAGGTGGCTGGTAATTGCACTCTTATTTCAGAACATAGAAAAAGAACAAACCCTTCTTAAAGCATGTTAATAAGTCAGTATAACCTTGATACCAAAAGGAAATATTAGAAGAGGAAAACAGAATTTAACCTCACTCATTAATATAAAAATAATAAAAATCCCCTCCAAATATCTATAAGTTGAATTCAGCAATATACGTATAATAAAGATAACATCTCATAATCAGTTTGAGTTTACTCCAGAAATACAATGTTGAGCCAACATGAGACAATGTATTGGATTACTTCACCATATTGAAACATTTCAATATATGCAGAAAAATTTTCCCAGATTCAGTTCCAGATGAAAGGTAAAACAATAAAGCTTTTAAAGGAAAACACAGGAGAATATTCTCTTAATAGTGAAAGAGGGGAAGATTTCTTAAACGGGACATAAATTACACTAACAATGAAAGAAAAAATTATAAAATGAACTATATTAATATTTTAAACTTCTATTCGTCAAAAGATGCCATTAATAGATAATGAAAGCAATTCGCAGAGTAAGAGATGTTCATTGCACAGCCATCTGATAAAGGACTTGTATCTACAATATACAATAACTCCTACAAATCAATAAGAAAAGGACAAACTATCCTAATAGAAAAAATAGGGACGTGATTTAAACAGATCTACAAAAGAGGATATCTGAGTAGCCAATAGGCATATGAAAAAGCATATGAAAAGGTGCTTTATTAGTAGTCAGGGAAATGCAAATTAAAAGTATAGTGAGATACCACTACTTAACCGCATAAACGGCTAATATTAACAAGACAGAAAAGACAAGGGTTGACAAGGCTGTAGAAGAACTGGAATTTTCAGACATCCCTGGTGGGAGTGTAACTTAGCCCAACAACTTAGGAAAATTTTGTGGCAATATCTATAAAATCTGAACATACACATCTCTTATACCAGAAATTTCACTCCTAAGTATACACCCAACAAAAATTCTTACATAAGTCACCAAAAGACATGCACTAGAATTCTCATGGCAGCACTATTTGTAATAGTCCCAAACTGGTCACAATCCAAAAGCCTATCAACAATAAAATGAAGAACCCAACTGTGATCTATTCACACAACGGACTACCCATATAGCAAGGGGGAAATAAAGGAGCCACGCATGGACCCTTTCTCAGGAGGTGACCAGAGGATGTGGCTTTCATTAATGGAGTAAACCAAGACAGAGGAAGATATAGGTTCTGAGAAAACAAGGATCCAACACAATAGAGACAAAAGGATTCTCCAGAAAGATGATGAAAGGACATCCCAGAGCAAGAGCTCCTCCGCAGGCCTGGAGGGCCACCGATCCTGATGGGAGCCCGTTGGAGGATTTCTGCACAGAGGAAACACTGACTGAATATTAAATGTATCTGACCTTATGGAGAAGAGAGTTTCAAAATTGGGGTGAAGTTTAGGGTTTGCTGTGATCTGAATGTGTCCCTCCAAAATTCCAATGTTAAAATCCCAACCCCCTAAGGTGATAGTATTAGTAGGTGGGGGCTTTGGGAGGTGCTTAGGGCATGAGGGTGGAGCCCATGTAAATGAGATTAGTGCTTCTATAAAAGAGGTTCCGCAGAGCTCCCTAGACCCTTCCGCCATGTGAAGATACAATGAAAAGTCTGCATCCAGGATGATGGACCTCACCTGACCACACTGGCACCCTGATCTCAGACTTCCAGCGCCCAAATTGTGAGAAATAAATTTCTGTTGTGTATAAGCTACCGAGTCTGTGGTATTCTGTTATCATAACCTAAATGGACTAAGACAGGGTTGAACTAGAAAGAAATACTATTCAGAGAAAATTAATGAAATGGGAAAAGAAATTATTAAATCTAGGTTAGGGAAGTAGAGGTGGGGCAGGGAGGAATGCTATACAGGAAAGGGGGAACATATATAAAACACCACCTGGCTCAGCAGTCAATAGTGTTTACATAGCATAATGATGAAAGACAGAACACCTATCTAAGTACTCTTACAGCATAACTCTCTTTGGAGACAAGGGATGAGAAATATGCCTCTCTCTCACTCTGTGTGTGTGTGTGTGTGTGTGTGTGTGTGTGTGTGTTTGTGTGTGGCAGAGAGAGGCAGATAGAGACAGAGAGAAATCATGTTAATTCCTCATATCTTATAGTGTGAAATCAATACTTAATGCCTAAAATTGGAAATTCAAAAAGTGATATTATAAGCATATTATTTACAGACATGGAGGTCAGTATAAAAAAATGAGCAAAAATAGTTAAAAGCACTGCTCTGGAAAATGGGAAATGGAAGTGGGATGTGTGGGTAACAGGTTGGGAGGTGGGGAATAGCTGGGACTTAAAAAAAAATAATAGTAAACCTTAAACCTTATAGAATTACTTGACTCTATACTGTGTGTGTACAATTTTTGGTAAAAATAGAATGAGAATGCATGGTCAATGTGTTGAATGCCACCAAGAGAAACAGGACAGAAGTGATTGCTACATTTGGAAACACGGGCCCATTGATGACTCTTGAAAAGAACAATTTCATTTCACTAACAAGAATTAAAACAAGATAGTGGTAAGTAATCACAACACTTAGCCAACATTCATTTTCCCAAGAATTGTACCTATTTTAATTATCTTCATTTTTATGAATTTCCTCTGATGTTACTTATGTACAGAACCTAGAGGAAATGCCCATGTAAATATTTTCAGTTTGTTAAGAATGACATGTTAACCATTGCCATTCCCTCTAAAGCCATTTGGGTGTAGAAAACTTCAAAGGCTAAATAATGTCTCATCGCCATCCATCCCCACCCACCCTGCACACATTGAAATTCTTCACTTGTACCTTGAGGGCCTCTTCCAGTGAGCTAGATATGAGTCATTCTCTGTTGGAAAATTCAGATGCACATTTACAATTCCCTGCCCCCCTTTTCCCACCCAGCGCATCTGACCATCTGACAGGATTATGATTCCACTGGAGGAAAGGAGGGAAAGAGGGCGGAGACCACATAGAAAGAAGTGGGTGGAGAAAGGCGTCAGTGTCCAACCTGAACAAGGAGGCCCAGTGTCAATGGCAGGTCAGCTCCCAGGGGCTACCCAGTGTGTAGGCGAGTGAGGAGGGTTCACTGCTGTGCTGTGTTACTGTGTGACTTACCCCTGTCTGATCACTCTCCTTTCCCTCTCTGACACCCCGAGCCCTCAGCATGCCACACATGGCTTGTATGTCAGGAATGACGAGCCCCATTCCCAACAGAGGCTGTGCCGCCCCCCAGCCCCCCAGCTCCCATGTGCTCAGCTGACCTTTCTATGGCTTGACAGCCCTCACCCGAGCAAGGCTGAACCAGACAGAAGTGGGGAGCCATCTCCCACTGAGGGGGGTGGCTGGGAGACACAGCTGCCCTTGCGTTCACAGGTGGGGCTGGACCGTCAGGGGGAGGCAGGATGCAAGGACAGGGGAGAATTGAGGGGTCTGCATTTACTTCTCAGCTCACATTTCCAAGACCACCACCTAATGCCTAACTGCAATCTCCACCTCTAGAAATTCCCCCAGAACTCTAGGATTTTCACCACAAAGAGAGGCACGGCCAGCCGTGGATGGCCAGTGAGTAAAACAGTTGGTTTTCTGCAGGGAGACCACACTCCTATCAATAGTTTCGGCCTATTACTCAATATTTTTTCAGTGAGTTTTCAAATGAAACCCGTTGCCTTTCTTTACTGTTAGAGAAATGAAATATTTCAAGTATATAAACACCGAAGTTGGGCCAAAATATTCCGTACTCTTCCCTTAATAGCATTACATGTTGGATAAGGTTTCAATCAGCTCGAGGCCAAATGTGATTTAAAATACATACAATTCCAAAGAATGATGAAGTATGAAGTCATTTGTTTTGAACTAACAAACTAGTTTCAGCTGAATTATTTGTAAGATTTTAAAATGACCTAAATGTGTTTTTAAAAACCTAGAAATCCACACACTTGTAAGAACGTGACAAAGTCCACTTCCTTCCCTAATGGATACGCGAGCACTGGCAGCTCCTGCACCGACACTTCGCCTGTGTGACACTGATTTCTGAGGTTTTAAATACTTATGTAAGCTAAACTTAAACAGAAAGGCAACGAAAGGGGCAACCAGCTCTGAAAATCCTCTAAGGCTTCCTAAACATTGCTAACACTTCAATTTTCATCTTTTTCCAAACCCTTAAAGACTAAAAAGTGAGTTATGATCATTCTTTCATGAAAAGATACAATTGTGACTGAGAACATTAGATTGCCTTGAACCTGGAGACACTGATTTCACAATGTTGGGTGGGCTATTCCTTCTGTTGCTAGAACTCACCCCTCAGTGTGTTTGAGTCTCACAGGAGCACAGCCCTGCCTTGAGCAAAGCAGAAGCAGCGTTTAGCAACAGCTCATGTGAAAATGATTTAGGGAATACAGCCAGCAGTTTTATTAGTACACACCCATTTTGAGGTTTCCACAAAAAAAAAAAAAAAAAAAACAGCAGCAGCAGCAGCCACTATGAACTTGGTCTGTATTAATAGAAAAGCATAGATGGCCATTGCTCTCTCTCTCTGCCCCAGAAGCATGACATTCAATTCTGGGTGTCATGCTTTATAAAGAAGAGCCAACTGCAGAGTACTTGTGGAGAGACATGAGGCACACGAAGGACCCTGACACATGTCACCCAAGGAGCAGTTGAACAAGCCAATCTGAGCGTGCTTCACTCTGAAAAGAGAAGTCTCAGTTAGGCGGCCTGCCTTTACATTTTTAAAGGGTATTTTGTAGCATGTGGATTAGACTTACCCCACATTGCTTCAGGATGTGAAACCTAGATCCTGGTTTAGGCTTAATTTTCAAAATACCGTTTTATTAATGCTTCCAAACATAGAATGAGGTGCTTCAGAAAAGAGTGAATCCCAGTCTCGAGCTCCATGGGAATAGGCCGGACAACTCTTGGCAGAGATTTAAGCATTGGGTGTGTTGTTAATGAGACAATTTTTAAATCATGTCCAACATCCAAAGTGAAAATTCCAGGACTTCAGGGCAACAGTATAAATGTTCAGTTCTCTTCAAAATGTACCTGAGGTACCCCACGTGATAACTTGGGGTGGGTGCAGGCAGTGCCTCCCACTTGCATATATCTTATCAGCAAGTTCAGTTTCTACGCCCTGCCTACCCTCCCTACCCCCACCCCGAGTGTTTTTCCCCATATTTTCTCTTGATTCTTAGTTCAAGGGCTTCCGCCACTGGGCGCTTCAAAGCCAAACTTAAAAATTCCCATTTTATATGCAGAAGCACTTACCTGCACTTACCTTACTTTTTTCCAACCTATCCCATTCAGACTAGCCCATGACCTTGTCTCTTATGACTAAGAGGTATATTAAGGTGTGGTAAAATGAAAGAGAGAGAGAAGGAGAGGGAGAGGGAGAGAGAGAGGGAGAGGGAGGGGGAGGGGGAGAGGGAGAGGGAGAAGGAGAGGGAAAGAGAAGAGGAGAGAGAAGAAGGAAATAGAGGAATAGGGGGAGGAGGAAGGAGAAGAAAAGCCATTTTCTACATAAAAGAGAGACCATTTGTTGTCTATTATGACCAGTTACAAATTTTCTCCCTTACAGACAAGCCTTTGTTCTCAGCCCTGATTATTTTCTTAGGCCAAATCCCCAGAAGTAAACTGCTAAGACAAGAGCGTGAACACTTGTTAAGCCTTTTAAGATACATCAGGACACATTATCCAGTTCCCCTGTTGTGCCTCCTCTGGCCCTATGCCCTGCTTTGTGGTGATCTCTCTTTAACTTGATTTAGGCATTCTACTGGCCACTCAGCTTACCTTGCCCACACTTGTGCTCACAGGTTTGGTGAAATGAAGGTTGTTCCCTGCCACCTAAAAAAGCCAGAGACCTGTATGGTAGGCAATCATAAACATCACCTTGGCATTAATGGAAATGTTTCTGGTGTTTTACATTAGATATAGTGTTGGCTTTTGGTGTGAGAGCTGTACTTTTAATATCAGGTCAAAAAGATATTCATCTTGCACTAGTCAAAATTCTCAGTTTCAAACATCCCAAACAGAATTGGGTTAAGGGAAGAAAATTTTGGAAGGCTATTTGATGGCTCATGGAATCTCTGGGAAGGTTGAAGATCCAAACTTAGCTGATAAAAACAAGGAAGACTGGGAATCATAAAATTGGGAGTTCCCTTGAAGTTTGAGGTTTTGCTTGTTCCTTGGCTGAGAAGCATCCAATAATAAATCTCGGGTTTGCAAATATGAATTCATCTGCTCCAAGTACCCATCTGATATCTGAGTCTTCACTACAACATTCCTCCAAGTGGTGACCCATCAGCCTCTGTCTAAATGCCAGTAATCACTCACCCTCTCTTGCCAATTTTTTTTTTTACTTTCTATAGCATTTACCCATTGTTACTAGTTTTATTCCTTGGGTCATCAGAACAAACAGTACATTATGTTCCCTCCACCTGGAAGGCTTTATTCCCCACCTTTCTAAGACACAATAATACTGATGTTTTAAAAATAAGATCAAATTTTATTTCTTCTAAAAGGAAAAACAAAAGGTCTGGGAAGCCATACTGCAGCCAAAATTATGCCCCAAGAGGAGTCAGGCTGAGATGTTCCTGCAGATCCTGACACTGTCCCCACTGCTGCCACCGCACCGGGCAGAGTTCTCCTCCCCTGCCTCTTCACATTCCCAGTGCCTGACCCAGAGTCCCAGGCAAGATTCTCTGGTTGACCGGATTTGGGCTGGTGCTTGCCCGGGGGCTCCCAGTAAGTGCCTGGCTTTTCCGGTGGGACCCCAAGTCCCACCAAGATTCACACAAACTCCATACCCCAGAATAGAATACTGATGCTGGACAGCCAAAACCAGAAATGACAAATGTCTCCTGCCTACCAATTCTCATTTTACTAAAAGATTTCACCAGGAGTCAATATTGATTGCCTTTCCAGCATTTGAAATGACCATATAATTTTTGGCTTCAGACCTATTACTGTAGTAGCTATATTTGTGGATTTGGTTGGAAACATCTTCCCATTTGGGGAATAAATGCTACTTGGTTGTGACATTGTATTCTTTTAACATAAAGCTGGATTCTATTTACTAATATTTTATTTGTGATTTTCATGGTTAACTTGTAGGTGAGATTGTTGCACATAACCCTCTTCAGGAGGTTTTGAATGGTTTCCCTCCATCCTCTGGAGCAGTGTAAATACTTGCAAACATGTGTATATTATATACCATGTACTTCTAAGTGTGTTACTAGTAGTTCAATCATTTACTTTCTGCAACAAGCATATGAAGTAAGAGCCATTACGTCAATTTTACACAAGAAAAAATTGGCAGAGTGGTTAAGTAATTGGCCCATGGCCTCAGTGTTAATTGGCATGAGCATGATATCTTCCTGAAAGATCAGAAAGATTTTACCTGCGAAATATACCCAGGAAAGTTACTCGTATTTATTTGGATAAGAAGCTCTTCAATAATTAAAAAAATAAAATCCTAGAACAGTGGTTCTCAAAGTGTGGTCCTTAGACCACCAGTCTCAGCATCACTTGTGTTACAGGCCAAGCGACTAG
>NW_017731371.1:4433724-4440441 GCF_001890085.2 Hipposideros armiger
CTAAAAAACTTTTAAGTTTTCTTTCCTATAGAAATTTTAAGTCTCCTTCTCCCTAGTTTCTTAGCTCCTTAGACCCTGGCTTTGATTACTCTTCTAATGAGTTTCTGAATCCTAGACTAAAGATTGCTACTGGCCTGAATCATGGAAGTCTCCTATCCCCCTGCTTCTTGATTGTTTTGTAAATCAGTTTCTTAATCATAAACAATAGATTGCTTTTAATCTGAATCATAGAAATCTCCTGCCCCTGCTTCAGATAACTACTTAAAAGCCTGTGACTGGGCGGGCCGAGTGGCGCATTGGTTAAGAGCTGGCTTGGGATGCCAGAGGGCCCCGGTTCGGATCCCACGTATAAGGGCCAGTGACACTGCCCTCTACAGCTAAGATGCTGAACAACAGCTTAACCTGGAGCTGGGCTGCTGTGAGTCACCGGCGACGGCGTGGGCTGCAGCCTGTGGCAGTGGGTTGCCATGGGCTACCGTATGTAGCCAGCAGCCAGCATGAGTGGCCAGCAGCAGCAGTGAGCAGCCGTCCAGAAGCCGGCGACTGATGTGCCTCACCTGGGAAGAGCACAATGATGGTGCCAACTTGGGCCAGTGAAGCAACTTCCTCCACGACTAGACTGAAGAACAAAAGGACAGCAACTTGTCTGTTCCCCTTCCCCCAATTCCCCAGGGCTGTTCCCATCCCCCAATTCCCCCAAGAAAAATCTTTAAAAAAAAAAAAAAAAGCTTGTGATTTCCCAACATCCCCTGAGCCATTCCGGACCTAGCTGTTGGATAATTTCAACCCAGAGACTAAATAGGTTTTAACATGTCCCCAGGCCAGTAAGCCTAATGATTCTTTCCAAACCCATTCTGGGCCCAGCTCCTGGACAATTGACACCACCTGAGTGACAGGCTGAATGGCCACAGGCTTCATAAGAGCTAACAGATTTATTAATTAAAATCTATTTTTCCTCATTAAGGGGCCTTGGGGATACAGATGATACCCCAAGAAGATTGCCAGTCACAACCAAAGAAGCCAACACAGTCTTCCAGGCGGATCTTGAGACCCCTTACTCTCATCTGAGATCAGCTAGGGTGAGAGTTCTGTGAACCCTGAATAGGCAGGGACAGCTCTACGCCCCTGCCCAGCAGGAAATAGATACAGAAGAAAAGACCTCCTGTCCCTCAACTTCCCATAGAGATTTTATGGGGATCACATCTCTCAAGGGGAAAACAAGGAAGGCAGTTAAAGGCAGGCATTGGGTCTCTGCATTCCTGCACGTCCAACACAACCCACAGAATGCGACTGCCCAAAACTTCCCCTTAGACCCCTATGGGGAAACAGATGGGTACAAAATACCCGACTAGATTAGACCAGTCACTCGCACCTGCCTAGTCTAAAAAGATGAGGTAATAACCTTTTGTCAATCATAGGTGTCAATCAAGTGGTCTCAAGCCCAGACAGGAACAATCCATTCTAGAGAAAAGGGATTAAAAACTCCAAGTCCTGGCCAGTCCAGCGCCTTTTGAGCTTCTTCTTTTGCTCGGCCCGCTCCAAACTCTTTGGAGTATAATTTCTCTTCTAATAACAGCCCTTGAGCCATCCTCTACTGCTCGGGCCTGCTTCCATTTCTTTGGAGTGTACTACCTCCTTCTAATAAACTGCTCTTTTACTACTTTACTTCTGTGTCTCATTCAATTCTTTGCTCGAGATGCCAAGAACCTGGACACCGCTCCGAGAAGGGCCCACTCTCTGGTAACACTTGGAAGGAAACCTACTAAATCCCAAACGCTTGGGTGCTTCCCAGCGGTCTGTGTTTTAACAAGCCCTCCAAATGTTTCCCATGGGTGTGAAAGTTTAAGAACCAATGAGCCAGAAATATAACCATATTCGTCAAACATTCAATAGAATGCGGCTGCACCCAGAGGTAAGGGCAGATTTCAAGTTTAGTGGTGACATCTTCAAGAATGTCTGCTGGCTTTGTTTGCATAGCTCGCCTTCCTATGGGGAATTAGTTCTCTCCCACAGCAATGAACTCTCCTGTGATTTTGGGGGGGCTGCTAAACCAGGACCCTGCTCTGTAGTGGGCCCAGCACATTCCAGACAGTGCTGGTATCCCATTTACGTGGCTATAGCAGGCAAGGATACACAACCCACATTCAACCCTGGGCTGTTACATTTAGAGCTGGAGGAGAAAGTGCTTTGCTTTTTGCAATATGGAGGTGGGGGCCAATGTTAACAGGAGGATATTGTCTGACAATTTCCCTGCCATGTGGACAAAGCCCACGGCATAGAGAGAACAGTTCCATAACAATGAAAACACAAAAGTTGAGAGGGAGCCCTGACAAACTCATCTGAGACCCTGGATCTGCCATCCCGAAACCAGCCATGCCCTGAATTTACCGGTTACACAAGCTAATAAACTCTCCTGCTCCAACTATTTTGAGTTGGGTTTCTGTCGCTCGTAACAGAAAGCATGCTGGCTGCTACACGAGAGGGAGTATACAGAGGGTTTTAAACTATTTCATAACTAAATTATTCTAATTTTTCTAATCTAGCATTTTGGCAATACCAATGGGCTTATCTAAATTATACGTTTATTCTGCTTCATACCTTGAACATTGTGTAACTAGTTAGTTATTTTGCTTTTTTTATGCTGTTGGTTCATAAACTAGCATTTTTTTTTTTAACCCAAGCCATTACTTCCATCTGTCACCAGTGAGCTATGACACTTTTGTTTCCCCGCAGCTGGCAGCTGCCACAGCAAACATCAATTCTAAACTGCCGACTCTTTTGGGAGTTTGTTCATTTGGAAGGGAAATGAACAGGGCAAACCCTGGCAGCTCTTTCTCTGACTTAACCATAAGAAAATCCCTAACACATAGGAAGCACTTGGTAAATATTTATTAAATAAATGAAATGAAACCCAGGAGAAATTGGAGATTACAAAAAAAAAAAAAAAACCACTGAGGATTTTCTTTCCCCAGCTGAATTCAGCAACCATTAGGAAATGTATTCACTTTGGCAAAGATGAAGCATCAGGGTGAGTGTAGTGACAGTAACAGAGGTTGGATCATGGCGTCAGTAAGCCTGAGGCAGGCACACCTGTGCTGCTCAGCCCTGTGCCTGTGCTTGTCAGGCGGCAGGTGAACTACGAGCAGCCAGCGGGTGCCACTTATCTCTGACCCAGCTTCACCCTGTCAGCTGTCCAAGCGGATTGCTGTGTTGTCTTGGCTCCCAGCCAAGGCTGGCTTAGATGAGTATTTCTGAAATGTTTACGGCCAGTGAGACTCCAGCCTGAATGGAGTGGAGCACATTACTCTGCAGGGATATCATCCCTAATGCAATAGACATTCCAGTGAAAAGTTAGCTCAGGGAGATAGGCCTATTCATTTCGGCTGGCGCACTGTACTGGAAAGACTCCCTTCACAGGTTGTTGTGCTTTTCTCTGTGTTTCTGGCATTTGTGAAAATTGGCTCGGTTAGAAACAAAACAGTGAGGTCTCCTGGCAGGTTCATCTTTTTTTTTTTTTTCTTCTAAAAGCAAATTCATTTAACCTTCAAATATAAGTATCCTTTGGTGACTTGAGTCTAAAAGTACATAGTACTTTAAGGAATAACCCTTTGAAAAGTCCATAAAAATGCAACTTTTATGTATTCCAGCTGTTGTTTGCTCATTTTTTCTGTGCACTCTGGACATTCATGGAACATGAAAAGAATATGTCTCTGATGTTTTGAATCAATAAGCTATTTTTGAAGAATTTCAATTCATTGATACTGCCACTAAGTTAACACTTTAGTCTGCTTTTGTTGTTCTATTTCCTTTAGGCAATCCCGTTAAGTAGCCCAAGGTTCTGATGCTAAGTGAATTTGATAAAGTAACTAGAAAAACTCAAAATGCTTAGAAATGTGAAGCCAATCCAGAATTCTTCAAAAGTTTTCATTAGATATTATAACTGTAATGGTCCATATATTACAGTAGACTCTCAATATTTGCAGAGTTGGTCCTATTTCTTACTCAAGCAGATTATACAAGTGGCTGTATTGGAGGGATTTTCTGTAAATGCCACACCAATACAACCAAATTCCTATAGCTCTCTGATAACATCTATCTTTGTTTTAGAACAAAAGGTAACCTTGGAGATCTGTTTCCGCAGGTTGGATTTTTGTTTGAGTTTTGGGAGGAGATAATTGCACCTCCCTTTGAGTGATTCAGAAATAAATAGGATCCCATTGTTTATTATGGAAATGTACAAGTTCCAATCTGCCAAAATAAGGTGACTGACAGATAACGTACCTGGGAGGTTTTGGCATGCCCTAAAGGTGCTGTTCTGCCTTCTCTCATTATACAATTACCAAATGATCCTGGGTGCCTTGTGAATAATGTAGCAGGCACTCCCATTTGGGCATGAAAAGGTTTAGGAATGTAAACTAAGAAAACCAACAACACCTTTTCTTATGGAGTGTTCACATAGATCTGTACTATTACACAACAGAGGTCAGTTCCTTTTAGAAACCTTAAGAAAGTCACATAATGCCAAGGATGGTGACAAAGAAAAGTTAAAAGATTTTTAAGGACAAAAAAATTATACTTTCAATACAACTATCCAATATCCTCATTCTTTGATCCTGTACATCAGTTGTCAAGCTGAGTTCAAGAGTTTTAAATCGACATAAACTCTGTTTTTAAAAAAACTTATTAGGGGCATCCTGTTAGCTCAGGTGGTTAGAGCACAGTGCTCATAACACCAAGGTTGCCGATTTGATCCCCATGCCCTCCAAAACTAGATTGAAACAACTACTTGACTTGGAGCTGATGGGTCTTAGAAAAACACACTGTTCCCAATTTAAAAAAAAATTGATTAGAAGTTACTGACTCAATCAGCTCTTCCAAATAATCAAATCTTTTTTCTTTTTTAAAAAAATTTTATTGGGGAATTAGGGAAGGGGAGCAGAGTTGGGGAATTGGGGAAGGGCAACAGCCAAGTTGTTGTCCTTCAATCTTAGTTGTGGAGGGCACAGCTAGCTCAGCTCCAAGTCCAGTCGCCATCTGGCCACCCTTTGGCAGCTTGAGGCCGCTCAGCTCAAGGTGCCGTGTTCAATCTTAGTTGCAGGTGGGTGTAGCCCACCATCCCACGTGGCAGTCGAACTGGCAACCTTGTTGTTAGGAGCACATACTCTCACCAGCTGACCCATCCTGCCACCTGTTGGCAGCTCAGCGGCAGCTCAGCTCGGGCGCAATTCACTGGCCCATGTGGGAATTGAACCGGCGGCCCTGTTGCTCAGAGCTCGTGCTTTTAACCAACTGAGCCACTCGGCCGGCCCATTATTTTTTTTGTTCCTCAGAGACACATGCCTCTGTTCAATTCTATCCTGCATTTTGTGACATGAACCTTGATTCTCTTTTAAACTTTCAGATTCCTACTGTGTGTTCTGTTTTGAAACATTCCAAAGCAACCACCTGACCAAGTAACATTCTATTAGTAGAATGTAAAACTCAGCTTTAGGCAATTACTGAAGCTCTGAAATTGCTCCAGGAGGCTCCAGTTCCCCTGCCCTATGGGACGTTCCTTATTCTTATCTTCCCTGGCTTCTGACTCCCTTGGCTCAGCAGTGTCTTAACATCTGCCTCGGGACACTTGCTCCAGCTGACAATTCATTTTAGACACACCTCCCTGGATGTGCTCTCTTAGATGGATTGGATTGCTACACTGTAGCTGCGGGCTGAACAATGCTCCAGTCACCCACCTGATTGGGAGGACCAGCAGGACCAGAAGACCAGCCACCAGGGGTCAGCAGGCCAGCACTCGCCCATCTCCTCCAGATGCTCTACCTCTCCTTCGAGCTGGTTCTAATTAACCCTCTCAGGCTTTCTGTGAGACCTTACCTTTTAAACAGTAAGGCCTTCCCAATCACACTATTTAACACAAAAATAGTAAATTAAATATCAATTTCTTTAAAATATATTTTGTGTCAAAAAGTTAAAAGATATTCCAAAAGGAATTTAATATATGTAGATTAAACTACCTTAAAATTCATTCAACCTCTGAATTTCTTTCTTTTTTTTTTTAATTCACCAGACTCGTAAAAAGCACCAATGGCATAAAGATTCTGAAGTTTTCAAGTGTTAATCAAATGTGGAAGACAGGGATTTTTTGCTCCATGCGTGCAACCTGGTTTTCCTCTCCCCATTTTTTTTTTAACATGATAAGTCCCTAGAAGTTATGTCATCAAAAGTAAACTATTTTAGCAAGAGAAAAGTCAGTTTTCTCCTTGTGGATGTTTTTGCAAGCCAAGGAGAGAGCCCTCAGAAGAAAGCAAACCTGCTGACACCTTGATTTTGGACTTCCAACTTCCAGAATTGTGAGAAAATTAAAATCTGGGTTTGTATTCTAGCATCAAAGGCTCAATTTCTTGAATTCTTTTTTTTTACTTTTTTATTTTGGTATAAAATCAGAATTACAATTAAGTTGAAGCAATAGCACCCAGAATTCCCAAATATCCTTCACCCACATTTCACAAATGTTAACATTTTATTGTCTTTGTTTTGTCCTTTTTCTATCCATTTATACATAGACACATACACACACTTTTTTCTGGAACTGTTTAAGTTGCAGACACAATGTCCCTTTACTCTTAAATACTTCAGTATGTATTTCCTAAAAATAAGAGCATTTTTTAAAAAAGATTTTTATTAGGGAATTGGGAGGAGGGGAACAGACAAGCTGCCCCC
>NW_017731371.1:4440644-4459578 GCF_001890085.2 Hipposideros armiger
GTCACTGGCCCTCATATGTGGGATCCGAACCGGGGCCCTCCGGCGTCCCAAGCCAGCCCTCAACCAACGCACCACTCGGCCGGCCCAAGAGCATTCTTTTACATAAACACAACATCGGGAAATTATCATTAATACAATATTATCTAATCTCTAGATCTTATTCAGATTTCTCCAATTGTCTTAATAGTCCTTTAGAGGAAGAGAAAACCCTAGATCATGTTTGCATTCAGTTGTTAGGTCTCTTTAGTCTCTTTTAATCAGGAATAGATTATTATTATTATTATTATTATTATTATTATTATTATTATTATTATTTTGTCTTTCATGACAGTACTTTTGAAGAGTCCTAGTCATTTGTTTTATAAAGTGTCCTTCGGTTTGGATTTGCCTGGTGTTTCCTTGTGATTAAAATCAGCTTAGGTACTCCTGGCACAAATTCCACAGAATTCTCAATACCAGAAAGCACATGATGTCAATCTATTTCCTACCTGGTGATTTTAACTTTGATCCCTGGCTGAGAAGACGTCTGCCAGTTTTCTCCACCATAAGGTAACTATTTTTCTTTTTGTGATTAAGAAGAACATTGTGGGAACTATATGTCTCAACTACGAAGCCCTGGCGTCCCACCTGCCAGGTGCGGAGAAGAGAGATGCGAAGGGGCAGGCCACTCTGGTGCAGGTCGCGCCTTCGCCTGCCCCGCCCCAGCCTTTGCCAGAGCGCTCAGCTTGGCCCCGCCGTCCCCACCAGCTCCGGTGTCAGGATTACCACCTTTCCCCTTTCCTCCGGCTCTGCTCGGATCGCGGCTCCGATACTTCCTCAGCTGTGTTGTGATTTGTCCAATTGCAAATGGTTACTTAATGATCAGTAAGCCGCACACTTTTTGAGGCAGGATTGGGTTTTATTTATTTTTGTGTCTCGGAAAGTGTTGTATTGTTGCTATTTTCAATGAACGAGTGCCTGGATAAGGAGCCACCCAGCGAAAGTAATTTGCTTGGGTTCCTGTGCTTTTGTCACATCACTGGGCCTGTCTAGACGTACTGAATAATGAAACGTAAAAGAAGCTCTTTTGAAATATAACAAGGTTGTAAATGTTTGTTGCTTTTAAATCAATTTACTTCGGAAGAGACCTCTTTGACCAGATATTCCAATTCTGGTATTTTATTTAAAAAAAAAGGTGTAGAGGTTAAAAGATTCCCAAGATGAGGCAGAGCTGGGACTAAAACTCAGATTCCGAATCCAGGGCTTCCTCACGGTGCAAGTTCCATTTGGTCTGGTCTACCCTTTACAAACACAAAGCAAGATGGACAAATTTCATGACCTTGGAAAGATTTTTAACAGCAAATTTAGGTTCCTCCCTTTATTTTTCTTTAATTGAGGTAAAATTCATGTAACGTAAACTTAACTATTTTTTTTTTTCCTGCTTGGATGACTCTTTTAATGGTGAGCTCCAGATCACCAACACAGTAACTGTCAATTCAACTACACCAAGGTTTCTGAAGACAATGGCTTCTGACTGAACCCAAGCAGGTTGTAAATAAATTTCAAATGGAACCTGGCATCACCCTGAAGGAATTCTAACTTCACACTGTTGGGGTAATTTACCAAGATGGCTTCAGAGTTGACTAACTTTACACAGCACATTTTTAAAAAAAAGACACATTTATTCAGCGTCATGATCAGACTATTACATTTAGCAATCAACAGCATGGGTGCAAAAAAAAAAATCTACATTAAAACCCTTTGTTGGAATGCTTTACACTTTCCACAGAACAGAAACTAAAATAACCTGTTATACAATTAGTCACAAATACAGTCTTTGAGTTTTTTTGCCCATACACATGAGTATTGTCTAAAACATGTCTTCTTTGTAGCAGCTAGGCCCTGCCACCATTGTGCTTGGCTGAGTTCACAAATCTGTTGTAACCTGTAGCTTCCCTGTCACTCTGGCTTTGCTCTCCTCTCCTGCTAAGCTTTGTTTCCTGGCAGTAATTAAAACCTTCTGCCACTGCCATAGCTGCTGCTGCTGCTGGAACCGCCATAGCCACCTTGGTTTCGTGGTTTGGCAAACTATTGGCCTCCACCACCGTAGTGCCCAGAGCTTGTGTCTCCAAAGTTTCCTCCTTTCATGGGTCCAAATTTTGAAGACTGATTATTATAATTGCCAAAATCGTTGTAGCTTCCACCACCTCCAAAATTGCTTCCATCATTACCAAATCCATTATAGCCCTCCCCACTGCCACCATATCCTCCACCACCACGAATGCCACCAAAGCCACTTCGACCACTGAAGTTTCCTCCATGACTAAAGTTGTCACTCCCACCAAAACCACCTCCTCGACCACCACCGAAGTTTCCAGAAGTACTTCGACCACTTTGACTGAATGAAGCACTAGCCATCTCTTGCTTAGATAAGGCTTTCCTTACTTCACAGTTGTGGCCATTCACAGCATGGTATTTCTGAATGACAATCTTGTCTACAGAGTCATGGTCATCAAAGGTTACAAAAGCACATCCTCTCTTCTTACCACTGCCTCGGTCAGTCATGATGTCAATCACTTCAATTTTCCCACACTGTTCAAAATAATCTCTTAGGTGATGATCTTCAGTGTCTTCTTTAATACCACCAACAAAAATCTTTTTCACAGTTAAGTGGGCTCCGGGTCTTTGAGAATCTTCTCTTGAGACAGCCTTCTTTGGTTCCACAACTCTTCCATCCACCTTGTGTGGCCTTGCATTCATGGCTGCATCCACCTCCTCCACAGTGGCATAGGTGACAAACCCAAAGCCTCTGGAGCGCTTGGTGTTTGGGTCTCTCATCACCACACAGTCTGCGAGCGTTCCCCATTGCTCAAAATGGCTCCTCAGACTCTCATTGGTTGTTTCAAAGCTCAAACCTCCAATGAAGAGCTTCCGTAGCTGTTCAGGCTCTTTGGGAGACTCGGACTTAGACATGACGACCGCGGGAAGGGAGACTTAACGATGCTTACTCGTCGGCGTCCACCGACAGAAAGGTAAACTTAACTATTAACACCATCTTAAAGTGTACAATTCAGTGGCATTTGCTGTACTAGGATTTTGTGTCTTGTTTTCGTCTTTAAAAAATTAAAATTTCACATGTAGAGATTCCATTAGACCTGGTCCCACTTAAACTCCAGATAAAGAATTATTCTGAGAGGCAGGATGAGTGAAAGCTTGTGAAGGAATGAAATCAGTCCTCCTTTCATCCCCCTCTTCCCACACAAACTCCAGGGACGGAGAGATGCTGAGTTAAACCCCCTGATGGACACTTGCCAAAGACAATAGAGTCACTCCTTCAAGTGCACTCTTTTATTGCAAAGGATTTTGTGGTCTTTTTATTTTCCCTGTTATGCCTTAGATGCAAAAAGAAGAGAGGAAAGAAGCCTAGCAGCTTTGACGACAGTTTTGGTTTGACGCATCATTCAACTGAAGAGTGGGGGCAGGGCTATTTAGGAACCCCTGTGCGTGGGTGGGAGTGGCTGGCTTCTTCCTGTCTCTGCAGTCCCAGAGGGTTCCACCTCTCACTTGAGGCCTTCCCCAAATTGCCATGATTTCCCCCTTCTGGGGGTTGGTTTTGGGGCTATTCATCTTGTTCCAAGAGCAAAGCCCTGAGTTTTTTTAGTGGTCTTTTTATATACCTTGTTTAGGCTCTACAATTTGATTGAAGACTCTTTAGATTTGAAATCTCTTTGTATTTGCTGAGCTTGCTACTTTTTAATTCAATAAATATGTATTAAAAATGAGAGGTGATAAAAAAAGTACAGTGGATGTTTAAATAAAAAAATTATTACAGTAGAAGACACATTGCCATTAACCCCCCTCAAAATACTCCTCCTTGCAATGAACACACTTATCCCATCATTCTTGCCACTTTCTGAAGCAGCTCTGGAAGTCCTCTTTTGTGAATGTCTTTAGTTGCACTGTTGTGGCTGCCTCGATGTCCTGAATTGATTTAAAACATTTTCTTTTCATGGTCATTTTGACTTTGGGGAAGAGCCAGAAGTCACATGGTGCCAGATCTGGTGAATAAGGTGGATGAGGACACACTGTAATGTTTTTATTTGACAGAAATTGCCGTACCAGAAGCAATGTGTGATACGGAGCATTGTCATGATGGAGGATGATTTATGTCACACTTTAAAACACACCTTCTCTCAACTATAGCTCACAATCGACTGCACCAAACAAGTTGAAACTTGTCACAGACTGTTACTAAGGTTCGTCACACCACCTCCCATATTGAAGATCCCTGCCTTTCCATTGGATGGCACTCTACAGCAGCATTCATCATATTTTGTGATCATACCTTGCAGGTCTTAAGTTCTTCCCCTGTGCATGAAATCTGTCCGACCTGTATGGAATCTGAAGTTTAAATCCACATGGTTCTTACTCCCTGGTCCTTACTCCCGAGAACTAAATTCTAGTAGGAAAGAGAAATAAGTTACGCTTATTTGACAAATATTTATTGAGCTTCCTAATAGCAGGCATGATGGTAGGTGTTAGGGATGCAAAGATGAATTGGACAAGTTTCTGGCACTCAAGGACTCACAGTGTGGTAAGCATTGTCAGTTTGGGCTGACAATAAGACTTGTTCTCTGAACTTAACCAGGAGACCCCTAGGAGATGTCTGTAATTCTCATTTAGACCAGGGAAGGTCTGGTCTTCTAAGACATCTTCACAAAATTGTAGGCCTAAGAATTCTTTTAATATCTTCTGCTATAAACAATACTTTGATCGATAAAGAACCCTAATTAATTGGTGGGAGGGGTAGGAGTCAACAAAAGGATATTCTAGTTAGTGAGAGATTAAAACTCTAATCTAAGTCACCACCTCTCATCTATCTGATACCGCCCCCAGTTTTAGGCATAAAGGTGAGCAGACAAATTCTATGATGCCAACCTGTGTCTTGGATGGAAATTTTCAGGTAGAGCAAGATGCTGCTGCTTCCAGAAGTAAAGGGGGGATGTGGGAGAGGCAGAACCATACAATTAGTTTTCATGATAAAGATCCTGAAGAAGAAGCCAGAGGCGCTTACTATAATTTTAGTTTAACTGGAAACACACCCTGAATGTTAGACAGAACTGAAATTGTTGCTTTCATCTGAACTCGAGAAGAATTAGAGAGTATGGGTTTAATTATGCTGCCCGCCCCCACACTAAACAATATGCACCTATTAAGTTCTTCCAGAGTTAACTGGGTCTATGAGATAATATAATGCAGCCCAATGAATGTGGCAGAACAGGACACTACACATTTTGTGTCTGCTACTGTAGTCTGAATGTGTTGGTAAGAGTTCTGCTCTATTTCCTGCTGTTTAAGTTTTTTTTTCAAACCTCACTTTCATATAATGACTAGGACTTATACATCCTGAATAGGTCAGCAAAAACACTCAGATCTGGAGCTCAGCTCAAAAAGAAGGCTCTCATTTGGTTATAAGGAACTGAATGGCTCTTAGTGACAGTTCACAGTCTCCTGTGTGATCTGAGATTCTGAAAGGAAACCTAACAGACATTTTTTAACTAAAAAAAAAGTTGGTGTTTAAGTTAACAAGTCCCACATTTTCACGCACATTCCTTAAATCATTTTCTAACACATTGCTTTAACTTAACCTTCAAATAATTCTAAACACATCAGCTGTGGCTGTTTGGAGTTCTTCATAATGGACAGTGTTAGGGGTAAGACGACTGACTATAGGATCTTCCTTTTACCACAAACCAGAAATTCTACGTTGGCACTGAAATAATATGACATTAAACATGTGTGTTGTGTTATGTTAAATTGAGTGTTCTCTGGTTACAAGTGGCCAAAAACAGAGAGCTTCAGCAAAAAACCGAGGGGTGGGGACCTCTGAGGGGAGAATACTGGAGCATCTAGAACGCAGGGAAAAGTGGGCACCAGCCTGCAGAGGGCAGGACCAGGGCATCTCCTGGGACCTCCATGAGCATAAACACATTCAGAGATTTTCTCCTTAGAGCGCTTGCTACCTCTAACTCTTCTAGGTCAAATGGCCACTTCCCGGGAGAGAGAAAATGAGTGTCCCTTCTTTGCTGGGCGTCCAGCTTTGGACCAGCCGGCCATGACGATAGGGCAGAACCGCACCACAGAAACAAGGCCTAAAAGAATGTACTCGTCTGGGAGAATGGGAAGTTCTTAGAGAGAAGAGAGGCAGTCCATTGCTTACCATACACTGACTTTAATACTATAGCCACATGTTACAACATATTACAATTAAAGGTAAGCTTCATTTATTTTCCATAGTAGGGTGATGAACAGATTAAATTGTGTGTTCTTTCCTCATATTCTATTTTGAAAACTTAAGAAAACTACCCAAGGCCTAGTGCAGTGACATGAGTCAGAGGTGTGACCAATGAAAAACAGGATGAGTCTGGCATCTCGGTATGCAATGGGACATATGTGAGAGGCAAACAACTTGCAATTACTATGAACATACTATCTCTTATTTAATTAGTTTTTAAAACAGAATTAAAATTTTTATTAAAAGTTCCATAAATGCAGGATGGCTCAGCTTAAAAAAATAAATAAATAAAAGTTCCATAAATGTTATCATTATTGTTGTACGCCATGGATATTAACTGGCTTCTAGTCTTGAATGTATGTATGTATGTATATAGACACATCACATATATTTATATATTTCGATATCACTGTCCTTCATCACATCTAAAAAGTATGCTATCAGCAGTATTTCTAAATAAAGAGATGAAAAACCATAATTAACAATGCCTACATTACACACACATAAATATAGCTGTTGGAGTCACTATTTTGGTGGCCTGTCCCTGTGTGAAGTCCCACTTTCTTGTCTCACAAATATCCTAAGTCTATTTCACATGACTAGATGATACATTGGATATTATACATCTAACACAAGCCCTGGGGGTGGGAAAACTGTGGAAGTGCTTTTCTAGAAATTCAGAGAACAACTCAGTATGCCTGCTGCGGTGACCCCAGATTCGAACACTTCATTACTAGGACAGGGATTATGTCACCTCTCTCCAGCCTTGGTTTCTGGTGCTCAGAAACTAAGAAATGTAGGCCAAACATGCACAGATTAGCTTCCTGCCTGCTTAATAAATTAGCTCCATTTCTAGAGAAGTATATAAGCAAATGTCTCTTTTTGCAGAACTTGGTATGTATACAGGAATACTGGAAATTCTCACCCAGTCTGCAACCAGCACTTGCATTTCATATGAATAAGTGAACATGTCACCTCTTGACTATTTATCTCCTTATTATGCCATCAGCTGAGTTTTTTTTTTATAGTTGTTTTAAAAATAAACTCTCAGGGCCGGCCGAGTGGCGCATTGGTTAAGAGCTGGCTTGGGATACCAGAGGGCCCCGGTTCAGATCTCACATATGAGGGCCAGTGACACTGCCCTCCACAGCTAAGATGCTGAACACCAGCTCAACCTGGAGCTGGGCTGCCATGAGTCGCTGGCAACAGCATAGGCTGCAGCCCCTGTTGCAGAGGGTTGCCATGGGCTACCGTGTGTAGCCAGCAGCCAGCGTGAGTGGCCAGCAGCCGCAGTGAGCGGCCATCCAGAAGCTGGCAACTGATCTGCCTCACCTGGGAAGAGTGCAATGATGGTGGCAACTTGGGCCAGTGAAGCAACGTCCTCCACAACTAGACTGAAGAACAAAACGACAGCAACTTGTCTGTTCCCCTTCCCCCAATTCCTCAGTGCTGTTCCCATCCCCCAATTCCCCAATAAAAATCTTTAATAAAAAAATAAGCTCTCAGAGGACATTTTCTTTCTTCCCATTATTTAGGAATAGATAAGGTGCCTCTGTCAACCTCAGCCCACAGACTGTGAAAACACATTAGTCACTCAATTTACACCTCTGAAGGGAAACATCAAATAGAAAAAAAAAGAAAATCTGACAAAGCAAACTCCATGGTTCTTAGATCATCAGATTTTTTTACAAATAAAACTTGTGAGTTTGTATGTCAACTGCCAGATTGAAATTCCAGAAACCTGGTATAATAAAGGAAAAGAAAGAGACCTGTTAGGTTGGGTCTGTAGCATTCATGGACAGCCCAGTGGTGGAGCCTCTAGCTCTTCATGTAACACTCCCAGGTTCCCTAAGGAACAGGTCATTTATCCTGCAGGCCTTATTTCTGCCCCTTGTTCTTGCAGTATCTTCCAGGAGAGCATATGGTTTGCAGTCAAGCAGGCCTAGATTCTAATTTCTGCTCAGACCCTCGGCTGTGTGGCCTTGACTGAGTTATGGCCTTATTTGCTCTTAAACTGGAAATTAACAATATTTGGCCCCAGGACTATGGCAGGATGGTAAGTGGCAGAGTGGCATTGGGAAGGAACTCTGTACGTGGTGGTGGCCACTAGTGATGGCCCTGTGTTCTGCTCCCCACAGATACCTTCAAACTTCTGGGGATCCTGGCACAGTAGGTGCCACCCTCCGAAATTTACCAGTGGTTTCCCTCCTTCCACACAATCCTAAGACTTCCCTTACTTTTTAAAGAAGATAGTGGGCGATGGGGAGGCATTTCCTCCTTTGTGTTGTGGCACAGAGATATGCCTTGAAATGGGTCCTGGGCCCAGGGATATTGAGACACCTGCCCTCAGGGAGGCTGAGGGCCTGATGCTTCAGGAATCCAGGAGTTTGTTTTCCTCTAAGGAGCAGCCCCATCTTTTCACCCCAATGTGCTGTACAAATATTCACATTTTTAAGCCAAATGGTGGTGGGATTGTAGGCATCTAAGACCCTCATGTACAGTTTTTAGACTAGTGTAGGCAGTCTAGAGAGCAGTAGAGAGTACTTAGTCATGATGAATGTCTATATAACCTGTGGCCCAACAGCTCCTTCCCAGGTCCATACAGAGGCATGTACAAGGCTGTTCATCTGGCGTGGTGTGCAGAAGCAGGGGCTGGTGCAATCGGGATGCCCATCACTGGGGGTGGGTGCTAGACATAGGAGACGCCCACCGTGAAGTCCTGTGTAACAGACTGGATGTATATACAACAACATGGTGGACCTCAAAAACCATGCTGGGGGTATAAAGGAAGAAACGGATCTCAGCTCTACAGCATGATATCACTTATACCAACTAAAAAGGCAGGGATAGAAAATGACTATACATTTTACAATAACACAGAAAACAAAATAACATATATTAAATAGTCAAAATGGTAGCCTATGACAGTTAGAAATAGTATTGGGGGGCCAGCTGAGTGGCATGTTGGTTAACAGCTGGCTTGGGACGCAAGCTCTGAACAGCATGGCCTGGTTCAGATCCCACATGAGGGCCAGTGATGCTGCGCCCTCTACAGCTAAGATGGTGAACAACAGCTAGACCTGGAGCTGAGTCGCCGGAGATGGTGTAGGTTGCAGCCCCTGCTGCAGTGGGCTGCCATAAGCTACCATGTGTGGCCAGCTGGTGTGAGCTGCCAAGAGCTGCCGTGAGCGGCCGTCAAGAGGCCAGCGACTGATCTGCCTCACCTGGGAAGAGCTCAATGATAATACCAACATGGGCCAGTAAAGCGACGTCCTCCACAACTAGAATGAAGAACAAAAGGACAGCAACTTGTCTGTTCCCTTTCCCCCGATTCCCCAGCACTGTTCCCCTCCCCCAATTCCCCAATTAAAAAAAAAAAGAAATAGTATTAAGGAATGAAGATAAAAAGGAAGTGGATAAAACCATCAACAAAATGAAAAGAAAACCTACTGAATGGGAGAAGATACTTGCAAATCATACATACAATGCAGAATTAATATCCAAACTCTATAAAGAATTCATGCAATTCAACAACATAAAGACAAACAATCCAGTTAAAAAATGGGCAGAGGATCTGAATATATATTTTTCCAAATAAGACATACACATGACCAACAAGCATATGAACTGATATTCAGCATCACTAATCATCAAGGAAATACAAATCAAAACCACAATGAGATCTCACCTCACACCTGTTAGAATGGCTATTATCAAAAAGACAAGAAATAAGTGTTGGTGAGGATATAGAGAAAAGGTAATCCTCAAATGCTGTCAGTGGAAATGTAAACTGGTGAAGCCACTATAGAAAACAGTGTATTCCTCAAAAAATTAAAAATAGAACTATCATATGACCCAGCAATTTCTCTTCTTGTACTCTTTATCCAAAGAACACAAAAACACTAACTCAGATATATGCACCCCTATGTTAACTGCAGCATTATTACAATAGCCAAGATATGAAAATAACTTAAGTACTCATCAGTGGATAAATGGACACACACACACACACACACACACACACACACACACACAATGATATACTATTCAGCCATAACAAGAAGGAAAGCTTGCTGTTTGTAACAACATGGATGGACCTCAATGGTATTATGCTAAGTGAAATAAGTCAGATGGAGAAAGACAAAAATCATATGATCTCACTTATACGTGGAATCTAAAACACAAAAGAAACAAAAACAGATTCACAGATCCTGGCAGTTACCAGAGGAGAAGAGGATTGGGAAGAAGGCTAAATGAGTAAAGGGGATCAACAGTATGGTGATGGATGGTAACTAGACTTACAGTGGTGATCACTATATTGCATGCACAAATGTTGAATTCTAATGTTGCATACCTGAAAAATATATAATGTTTTACCACAATAAAAAAAGGGAATGGATGGATGGATGGATGAATGAATAAATATGCTGGGCCCTGTGCAGAGGAATTGGGGATATGATTGACTCAGCCCTTTTCTTTTATATTCCTAAAAAAATATATATATCATTTTCCATGTGTGTGACTTTTAAAAGATTGGGAACCAACTGTTCTAGGCAATGCAAATATTTCCTTGGAAGTCACCAAAAGTGGCAATTAATAGCAATTCAACAAACGTTAAATGTCAAACTAGGAGAGAGAAAAAAATGTGTATTCGAGATGTTTTCCCCATAATAATTATAGAAGAATGATTTGTAAAGAGAAGCCATTACTTTGAATTAAGATATTAAAATCACTAGGTACATTACATGAATAATTATATAGAAATGCCTTCTCTGATGAAGACGATCATTAGATGATCTAGGAGGTCTAAACTTGTTGGACTCACACCGTACGAGAATGGTAGGGAGTAGTGGGGAGGGTTCTTTTCCCTTAATCAGTAGTGTTTGCTGGTCTTACCCCAGCAGAAATGAGAGTCATGATAGAACTTCTGATCTCCATCTCTCTACCCTTGCCTGGTTAGAAATATCTGAGAACTGTGCCTGCAATCATCATTTCAAAATCAATTTGATTTTTCTTGAAGGTGATTCTTCAGCTGTGCACTAGGAAAAGGAGAGAATGTTATTTTGGGTGAACCTTGAGTGATTGGAAGGATTTGGACATATGCTGATATGTGGAAAGGACATTCCAAGTGTAGGGAACAGCACGATTAATAAACAGCACGGAGACACGAATGAATGTACAGGGCAAATACAGGAAGTTGGCGAGAAATGAAGACACTGTACCCTATGCAGCTGGGATATCTGGCAGGCTGGGCTCTGACCCTCCCAGCTGTAGTTGCTTCAGCACTGGAAGCTTTCAAGCATGCTGTCTTATACCGAGTGGGCCTGGAGCCAGCCGCTTCTCATTTAAACCTTATAGATTAAACAATATAAAGCCAATTACAGCCAGGCACGGTTTCCATTTTCGCTTGGTAATTCTTAACCTCCCTTTGGCAGTGCTGCCAATTTCTAGGTGAGGGTGCCCATCTCTGCTAGATTCTCGTTGTTCGCTCCCCTCTATTTCTTTTCAATGACAGACCTCTGATGTATTCCAAACCTTGAGACGTTTATGTTTCTATTGTCCCTGATATATGCATCTAATGTGCTGTGAAGGGAAGTGATTAGTAACTCATTAGACAGGAGAAACAAGTTCTCAGTTCCCAAAAGGCTGCAATGTTTAGCACCAAGGGCCAAGTGTTTAAAATTGAAGATCCTAAATACTTAGAACAATTTTTAACAGCTTTATTGAGATATTATTCATATACCATACAAATTCACCCATTTAAAATGTACACTTCAATGATTTTTGATGTTACATTATTAATATTTTTCATTCGTGGTAAAATACATATAACAAAATCTGTCATCTTCACTATTTGAAGTGTACAATTCAGTGCCATTCATTACATTCACGATGTTTTATGCAACCATCACAATGATCTATTTCCAAACTTTTTCATCACCTTAACGCTCAGAATATCGCAAATGCTATAATCAGACTTAGAGCAAAGTAATTTTGTCTGTAAAAGAGCGTGTTTAATGTCATCACCCTCTGTTCATGGTTTCTATTCCCAGTGTTCTCACAATTCCCTGCTGCCTATCTGTCCCTGAGCTGGGAGCAAAAGCCTCGTCACGATGCATCTCATCATTACTTTCAGGCTCCATTCTACTCTGCTCCTCTGCAAGCCCAAGGGATGGGGAGCTGGGGTTTCTTTCTCTTCTGGAGATCTCAGAGGCAGAGGAAATGATACAAGGCGTGTGGGCCAGAGGCCCTCAGATATAATCCCTGAATTCTGCACAAGAAAGTATTCAAGTATTCTCTTTTATCTGCATTCCCCACTCCTATTTCCAACCCCCATAGGCAATCATTTTCATGTGTTTGATGTACATTATTTTGTTTTATATTATTGTAAGTGTAGACAGTTATTTTGTCCTTCTGCATTTTTAAGTTGTGTAAACTATCTAGGCCTGGACCTAGATAAAGGGGTAAGGTTTCCCTTCACTGTTTCTAGACTATCACTGAAACCGGCCTTTCCTTGTAGGTCCTCTTAGACACACCTCCCTGACTTACATTAAGTAAATACACACACAATATCTTTTATAATGTGTCTTTTCACTACATGTCTTGTATGAGCAGTACATAGCTTATAAGAGAAATTACTCTCCATTCCTTGGTTCCTCTTTTTTTAATTCTAAGTCATTATTCCAGAAACTGTGCATCCCTTAGGGTTCTTGGCTGCAGGCAGCAGATGCTGATTGTGACTTACGCGGAAAAGGAAAGCACTGAACACATGTTAGCTAGTTCACAGAACTGTGGGGAGGCTAGAGGTCCTAGGTGAAAGGAGGCTACATTATGGGGGGTCTCAGAACTGTCCAGGAAGGTCACTGTTGTTGCCAAGGAGGAAGAGCAGGCTGTAGCTGCCAGCCCACCAACACTGCATGTAAGATGGAGCCCTGTCTCCACCACCTTTGGAGAGTGGGTGTGGCACCAAAATGGATTCGCCACTCTTCCATTGCTTTGGGTCAATTCTGGCGCTGGTGAACCTGAATGGCCAAACCTAAGCCTGCAAAAGAAATGGCTGGCTAGCTTTTGTTGGCATCTAGAGTGGGAGGCAGACCCCGTCTCTCGCTAAGACTCAAATGGCGAGGAATTCCCCAAACATAGGAAGACAGTTCAGAGGATGAGCAGCCAAAAAACTTACAGATGTCCCCTACAGGTAGGAAAGGTCTGGTGCTCTGCACAGATCTGAGTCACAGTTTAATTTTATCCAACTTAGAAAAATATTCCAAACTGCTTTGTTGGTCTCCCTTTCCTTCTGTTATTAAAATAAAAAGATACACTTGGACAATTTCTTTCAGTAAGTTCTTTTAGTGAGGTAAAAATTCTGATATCAAAGCCTCACAGTATTTTCTTTTTCTTCTCCAAGTTTGCATTGTTGTGTCTGAAATACAACTAAGGAGCAAGTCTTTTCATAGTAAACCTAACTATAGCTTATCTCTGCAATTCTAATCAGTTTTATTCTGAGCCAATTTACACTTTTGACTTTTGTAATTTTCAAAGTTTATTTTCTACTGCCTTTCGTCCTTTAAACTAGCACTGTTAGATTTTCTTTTAAACAGTCTATAGCTTATATTACTGTAAGATGGAAAAAGAGAAAAAAGAAGTCAGTAGAAGAAGGGGAACGATGCTTACTTTTGTAACCAAATCCAAGGTTAACAAAGATTTTTGTTAGTGAAATATCAGTTTATCCAGATTGCATTATTTCTCAGGTAAACAGGAGAATCATATTTCTTGTATGTTAATAGCTAGTCTGTATTTGTTTACTAGTTAGAAGGTTTACTCTGTTTATTCTGTGAAGTCACAAAATACTAGTCTGCCTCACTGATGTCCTATTTATCTGACATCTTTTTAATGAGTAATGGCATTTGAGCTGCCATTGATGTTGCACATTAAACGTACCCTCTCACCATTTCCTGTGGCTTTATGGTGAAATATACGAGCACTGTATTCACTTAATGATTCTGTACCCCATTTCTGTGCCCCAAACCCTAATTAAATAGATGGGAGAGGCTCAGTGTAGGAATTAGGTACTTGCCAATCATTAGACAACTGTCCATTACACAACAGACTGGATTCCAGACCTACCAATTTTCATGGACAGGGTAAAAAAGACATTTTGAGTAAGATAACAGGCATCAGTGAAAGCGAACATTGTTGGTGGGATAGGGGGAGGTAATCTGTGTAATTTCCTTTCAAATTTTAGAACTCATGGCCCCGGGTGCTGTTGAAGCCTCTGCTTGTCTCCCAGGACAGGCAAACATCTTGGACCTCCTCAAGCGAGAGGATGCAGACAGGCTGGGGTGGGGGAGAAGGGGAGGCCGGCCAGATGGTGGAGGCATGGAGAGCAGGGTGGGGAGGAGGGGCAGGGTGGGGTGCTAATTAGCTTTTCTTGCCTCACCAAGAGCCTGTGGCAAGCAGATGGCTGCACCCTTAATAACACCGGTTTCTGTCCAGCGGGCAGCAGCAGTTATCTTGTGGTCATGCGGAAAGCATGTACTTTTTTTTCTCTATTCAAAAATGTGGAAGTGGTGGAGGAACATACAAAGGGAAAATCTAGATTTAAATATTATAGGCATCTAAGAAAAATAGATCTTAGCTCCTTCCATCTCTTGCAATAACTGGATGCCCATTCATATTTTGACAACACCAACTGAAAAAGATTTGTTCTTTCTATTACAAAAATCAATCCAAACAAATCAAACTGTGTCTGGATATCTAAAACATAATCGATCAAATGAGACAACTGGCTATGAAGTCCAAACTCGACAGCCATGGCACCTCATGTTTGGAGAGAGGCTGGCTTACAAGTAATTATAAAGATTCAGCAGAACACATGTCCGGGGTATTCACGCTGGCCCTTCCTTACACACTGTCGGTTTCTGTGGGTTGGGGACTGTGTCTTGATCACTTCACAATTTTTCTTGAGCTGGCCATAATGGTATGCACTGCAAGTCTGTAAAATGCAATCAAGTTGTAGTAAAATCAATCACTACAGGTAGTACTCAATAGTATAATTGTTGGCTTTATGCCAAGATAAACATCCGTGAGCATCACAAAGAAAAGCAGTTAACGTTTTGAAAATGCAGTATTGCAACAACAGGCATTGCTCTAATGCTTTATATGCCCATTTAAATAGTAGCTTTCAAAATTGTGAAGATTCTAATCGATTTTTGTAGAAGCGAAAGTAAATATTTACTGAGCACTATGTACAGATATGCTTTACATACATGAACGTATTTAATCCTTTCAGCATCCCTGTAAGGTATATTTTGCTCTGCTTTTTACAGATGAGGACATGAAGGTTCACAGATGTTAAGTACCATATTTTGCCATGTATAATGCACACTTTTTTGTCCAAATCTGTGAGGAAAAAATAAGGGTGCGCATTATACATAAGTAGTACTAATTCCATATCTATGTGTTTTTTTTTTAAAGCTTTTTATTGGGGAATTGGGGGATGGGAACAGTGCTGGGGAATTGGGGGAAGGTGAACAGACAAGTTGCTGTCCTTTTGTTCTTCACTCTAGTTGTGGAGGACGTTGTTTCACTGGCCCAAGTTGGCACCATCATTGTGTTCTTTCCAGGCGAGGCAGATCAGTCACAGGCTTCTGGACGGCCGGTCACAGAGGCTGCTGGCCGCTCACGCTGGCTGCTGGCTACACACGGTAGCCCATGACAACCGACTGCAGCAGTGGCTGCAGCCTACACCGTCGCTGGTGACTCACAGCAACCCAGCTCCAGGTTGAGCTGTTGTTCAGCATTTTAGCTGTAGAGGACAGCATCACTGGCCCTCATATGTGGGATCCGACCCGGGGCCCTCTGGCGTCCCAAGCCAGCTCTTAACCACCGTGCCACTTGGCCGGCCCCGTATCTATGTGTTTTTAATTCTTTTATTTATGCTTATGAGTGAGTTAAAAGTGTAACTCTAGAAATCAATAATGATATCCATATGGAAAATAATACCCTGGAATATGATAATCGGTTTTGTTGAATTTACAATGAACTTGTAAGAACAAAGAGTTCTTGGCCTTCTATGATGCGTAAATATCGTAAATTTGTAACCGGTACATAAAATTTCTTGTACTTTGTATCTGTTCTTGTGTTTTGTAATTATTTGTTACATAAAATTTCTTGTACCACAATATGTTAAAAAATAAATGCTAAAGTTCCTTTATAATACCTAAATGTAAACAAATAAAAATTTGAATTAAAAAATTAAAACAAAAGATTTTTTTTCTCTGAAAGTTTGGGCCATAAACATAGGTGCATATTATACATGGGAGCGCATTATACATGGCAAAATATGGTAAATTGCTAGAGGTCATGTAGTGTGAGTGACTGAGCAGGATCAACACTTGGATATGCCTTATTCTAAAGCCTGCACTGCCCTGTCTTTATTCTGCCTGAACCCCATTGGTCCCTGAAATATTCTCTTTTATTTGTCCAGTGATTGGTCAAATCAACCTACTCTACCTCTCTAAAGAATTCTCAACATTCTTTCTTGTCCCAGCTCCAATGGCAGAAAGAGATCTGGCACCCAGGTCTTCAACTGCTTCACTGTCCTACAATTCAAATCATTTTTGGAGCTTTAAAAGACAACTGGAAAGTAAATTGTGTCTCATTTGTGATCCAGAACAGAGCATTAATTCTGAGACACGTGCAATTCTGTGATTCCCTTCTACCAAATTTCTAACCTTCATATTCACCTTGTACTTGCTAATATGTTATACATGTATCTTATTCTTGTATTTGATATGCATCCTATTAGCTGAACATCTTTTAGATCTAACCATGTGTCCAATGTAACATTCCATTTGGGGCTGATGAAATGCCTATGGCTCTCCTCATTGCTTAGCATGCCACACTCAATGTTCTAAATATGCATTCTTAATCAAGTGAATGATTTTCTCCAATTTCTTCTTCAACAATTATGACCAAGTTTGCTAGAAGCATGTGAAATGACATCGTAAAACTGAAGCTGAAATAGGCTGTTGGTTTTTAAGGAGGAAAAATTTTACATTATATGTTGCTATTTTACTATACTTGGTACTACTTTATCAGTAGTAGTTGCTAAAATAAACATTACAGACCAGACTCGTTTTCAGACAAGAGTAATAGAAAATAAGTTTTCCCAATGGAATTCTTACAGTTTTAAAAATAATTGTTTTGAGAAGTTTTAAGCGTATCTCTTGATTCATGCCTAGTGGAGTTCTTTGCTAAAAGGAAGTATACAGAAGTATCTATTAGGTAAAGTAGGCTCATTATGAGAACTGAGAGACTGCTGAAAGGCCAGGGTACTTAGATCATCCATTGCATATATTGCTCTGCTTCCGTACAGGTGCCATCTGCAGTGTCTCCCAGGGAAATTCTATCTTCAAGAGTTTTACGATTTGCTTAAAATGACAGACCACAAAGCAATATGCTTGGTTTCAAATGACTGCTATAGATGATAATGCTACGGGGGCTCATAGGAGGAATGGCATCTTAATTATTCTGGGGTGAAACAGACATTTTAGAATTCATTTTATTTTTAAAAATAAAAATGTAGGGCTCACTCCTGTGACTTCCTTTTTCCCTATGACAACTGAGAACTCGTTTCTCCACCCCTCACTTTGAGATCAACTCAACTTAAATCCCTTAAAGGAAGTATATAGTAAACGAAAAAAAATGAGAAGTTAAGATTAGAGAAATGAAACCAATTTCTTTAAAATGACAACGGGTTTTGAAAACCTAGTGAAGAAGTCGATTAAATTTACCACAGAGTGATTTTTCAAAATGCCACAGTGAGTGACAGAATATTTTTGCAGTCATGGTTGTCATGGCGGACTGTCTGACCTAGTTACTTCTGGTATGTTATCGATATTACATAGGCTTATGTGTGCCTCAACGTAACTCAACAGCTCCAGTGAGACTAAGATCAGGAGCTTTGTGCTGTACTTCCTGTAGGTTCTCCACAGCAGTGCCTCCTAAATTTAGCATCCCATGATCTCTTCTGATAAAAAAATCTCATCTGCCCCCCCAATTCTGAGAAAGCCCCTGAGGAACAGGGAGCTGTCTCCCAACCCGCTCCCCACCTTGAAACCACGCATACACCCAGCTGAGAATCACAGCTTTTACAAAATCTGTCTGGCCAAGAAGATTTAGTCAATCTTTTAAGATATATTATTAAAACAATAGGTAAACTTTTTTTGCTACCCCAGATTCTGATAACTGCTTTTCTTCCCTTCTTCCTCATCCATATCTCTTCTTGAAAATTACTTCTCTGCCCTTATTGAATTAAACTAGTGGTGTGTCTTCAGTTTCTTAGAAAGCTGTTACATTATTAAAAGAATTTAGGTCTCTGGATTACTAGAGATTAGTATTTGAATATGATCAATAGAATAGTCCATGCTCAAATATGTCATCATATAGAATATACTCTTTCTATTGTTCAACATAATGTTTGTGAGAGTCATCCATGCTGCTGCATGTATCTGTGGTTCATTCTTTTTAATGGCAGAATAGTACTTATACCATGATTTGTCTGTTCTCCCATTGATGGGCATTTGGATTCATTCCAGTTTGGGCTATTATGAATAAAGCTGTTATAAACTTTTTGTACAAGTCTTTTAGTAGAATGAG
>NW_017731371.1:4463656-4468516 GCF_001890085.2 Hipposideros armiger
TCAGATTTTTAACGAATATTATTGTGTTATGACCATATTTTGGCATAACAAAACTAAAATGCAACAGTGCAAACTGGCATAAGCTATCAGTAAAGTGAACCACTGACTTAAAATAACTTCACCAAACCTACTATTGCCAAATATCCAGATCCTAACAGGCAACCTAGAAAAATTTGAGCAGTATATAAACTTCATGGGGCTGTGCTAAGAGAACAATCCTATTGAAGATGATAAATAGACTTTCAAAACTCTTAGGCTCTTTTTAAAACACAAAAGTCAAAATCAGAGTTGGAAGGGATTCTGGGTAGTCACTCAAACTTCTGAAACATGATTCATTCTTACACTTTTATGACAGCTAGAAAAAGTATTAACGTTGCAGAGTGCATTAAATAAAATTCTGCCTAGTAGATCATGTATTCATTTATTTCTTCATTCATTTATTCAGCAAACATATATTGGATACCACCCAGTAATATTTTTCTACATTTTCTACTGCAGCCCTAGCTATCCCATTTGTATGTATTGTAAACTCAGCTATCTACCAGTTGTCACTCTCATCTCCTGGGACAAAAGTGGGTTACTGCTAGCTTTCAGTTGCTCCTTTCCCTGTCTCTGCCTCCCCACCCCCATCCTAGTTTGGGCCCTTTCTGCCCAGATCTGATAAGTACCTGCGTTTTTCTGTCCCAGATCCAAATGACACGCAGAAAATAGGGCAAATGTCGAATGCAGTGAGGTAGCTGTGTTTTGTGGGAGAAGTGCTGAAAAGGGAAATGATCACATGGAAAACTGAGGCTTGGTGGGGATGTACATGGCCTGACCAATAATCAGAACATGTTCCCTGACAAGAAAGGGAAGGTTTACAGGAAAAAAGGAAGAATATTTGAAACCACAATTGTCCTTATAAATGCAGAAGCACTGTCACTGAACTTACACGTTATTTTTCTTCGAATCCATTGAGGAAAACATTGATGGTAATGGGATTTCAAGAATTATTTGAATGAAGAGGGCTGGACTTTGTCGTATTTGAAAGAGCAGAGAAGAAAGAGACCTTACTCCAGGTACAGTTAGGCAAGGAAAAAGCTGAGAGAATAAGAGAAGTGTACATTTATTGGGTTGTCGGAAAAGTCATGANCCGCAGCCCACACCGTCACCAGCGACTCACGGCAGCCCAGTTCCAGGTCGAGCTATTGTTCACCATCTTAGCTGTAGAGGGCACAGCGTCACTGGCCCATGTGGGATCCGAACTGGCAGCCCTGTTGTTCAGAGCTCGTGCTCCTAAGCCAACTTTTAACCAACTGAGCCACTCGGCCAGTCCTCCAATTACTTTTCAGTGTCATCTCTTTTCATAGACTTTAACAGAACGTTTTGGGTAGCATTAAATCCCAGGTACGTAGGTGTCCAAATTCTTGCCCAGTTTCTAATATTCATATTCAACATACACAAATACAAATATTTCATACAAAATATAGTCATCTTATTTTATGGAATAGTTCTACTCCTGAAAAGCTTGTGTGTAAATTTTTTTGTAATCCAAATCCCTTATTGAAATAAATCTTTCCCTACCTCGAGGTCCAGTTCAAATCCTTTTTTTCTACTGATATCCTCTTACATTGTCCTGGCCTGAAGGGATTTCGTCATTCTCTAAATTTTTAGCTGTCTCAGTGATTTGATACTTGCCATCAGTGTCTCTCCTTTGGGCCTTTGTCATTCACGGCTTGATTGCTTAACCTATTTATTCATGTGGACGCATTTCATTTCCACACACAATACAAAACCTTTATAGAGAAAACAAATCACATTGCATATTTTAAAAAAAATTTCTTTTATAACATGCAGTATAGTGCCTTGCACGCAGGAGTATCTCAATAAAATTTCTTAGTTTTCTATTTTTGTTTCACTTTAGGCAAGGCATAACTATTCTTTTATGGCTCAGGGTAAGTAAATTTTTTGTTTTAATTATAATTTCCTCAATTTTCCATTTTTCTTGACTAATGTAGGCCAGGACTAAAGTTGAGATTGGTTTCCTTTATCACCTTCCTTAATCCCTGGTTTAAAGCATCCCCTACACAGTGTGGTTTGAAATAAAAAGCACACCATGAGGCGACTGGGGATTCCATGGGGGTTTCCCTCTAATTCTCCCTGGGGGCTGTGGGCTGCCACTTACAGGTATCCATTAAGTACCGGCTCCATTTGCCAATCCCTGGAGGCTGACATTCTTTGAAGTCCAGTTCAGAGATCATCTATCTGCCGGTGGTTTCCTCATTCCTGATGCAGAGGCCTGTCCGGTCCTTGGTGCATCAACACTACTTTGTTCACACCTCCTTTTTATAATAGTACCTGGCACTTTGAGGCAGCCTTTATTTTGATGTATGGTCGTCTGTTCACACTGGACTGCTGAGCTCCTTAACACAGGGAGCATGTACCTCAGATATCCTTGCTCTGCATGTAGTAAGTCCTTCACAAATGTCTGACGAAGTAGTACATGGATTAATAACTGAGCAAATGACTAGGACTTTTTAGGTATCCTAAGCCTTTAAGAGTTTCTATTCTAACATTTAAAAAATATTTAGAACTTTGGAGAATTTTAGGCCAGAAAAGGACTACTTAGGTTAATTCTCTAAATGAGGTAAGATACATGTTATTCTTGTTTGTCCAGCACCTCCTTACCCCTTTTGGCATGTACTTCTCATTCTTGATGGAATCCCATCCATGGGTTTGATGAGGGCAGCCTTGACTTCTCCTCCCCTCCCCCCATCCTCCCCCAGCCCACTATCAAAGGTTGAATTTTGGCTTAGGTCTGGGCAATCAGAGTACATCCTAGCCCTGGACACAGTAATTGGTTCAGGGCTAGGCACGTGACCCAAATAGGCAAATGAGTTTTCCTGAGATCTGTTATATTGTGAACAAATAGGAGGACTTAGGCTTGGGGTGCCCAGATGCCAGCTTTTCCACCTTGTGGAGAGAGCCTATGTTGGAATAAAACCTACTGGTGGAGAAAAGTAGCATGAAGAGATGCAAAAGAACATTTTGGTGATGGGGTTGCAATCTACCTGTGGCATGGACCAGTTTAAGTTTCTATTTCAATCACATTCAAGTTTAATATCCCTCAGATTCTTCATCTTTCCTGTCCTTCCTGAGGTGGATCTAAGTCCAAGGAGATTCTTAATGACTGTAGTGAGAACCATATGCTTCTTGGTGTTGCTCTGTCTCCATTCTGCACTGGCCTTCTCTAGGTGGGAGTTCTTGTGGTTCCTGAGTACGTTGGCCTCAGTCACATCTGTCTTCAGTGCTTCTGCTGAGTGTCTACAGTTCCATCATGTCTCAAGTGGCCAGTTCACCCAGGTCAGTCTGCAGCTTCTCTGTCCCTTTCACTCACTTAAATCTGCTGGTCTTCCCTAGCCCCTCCACATCCTTCTTAGGGGCATTGGGAAAGTATATTAGGGTTCTCCAGAGAAACAGATCAATAGGATGGAGAGAGATGGAGACTGAGAGCGAGAGAGAGATTTATTTTAAGAAATTGGCTCATGTGATTATGGAGGCTGGCAAATTCAAAATCTGTGTGGTAGGCCAGTAGGCTGGAGACCCAGGAGGAGTCAATGTGGCAGTTCAAGTCTGAAGGTTGTCTGCTATTAGAATTTCATCTTCTTGAGGGAGGTCAGTCTTTTTTTTTATTCATGCCTTCAGCTGATTGGATGAGGCTCACCTACATTATGGAGTGCAACATGCTTTACTCTAAAGTCCACATATTTAAATGTTAATCTCATCTAAAACACTGTCACAGAAATATCCAGATAATGTTTGACCACATATCTCAGCACCATGGTCCAGCTAAATGGCACCTAAAATGAACCATCACAGAAGGTTAGGCTGTTCTGCACTCAGCCCCTCACATGCCTTGCCATGTTTTAGAGGCTGCTAACTGCCATGGTCTGGAGAAGGCTGCTTCTGGATTCTGCTCTGCTGCACCAACGTAGGAGAAAACAGGGCACCTTGCTGTGGGCACAAACCTTCTCTAGTCTTGGATCCTTAATCTGTACCCTTAACTCAGTCCAGAGGTGGACAAGGTAGTGTGACTCCCACAATGCATCTGGGGTTGGGGTGGTAGGAATGGGAAGACAGAATGCAGGGCACTGGTTCAGCTAGATTGCCTTTTTTATTTTTTGTATATCCACTATGCAAATATTGTATTTTCCTTTTTCCTCTGCTTTCTTGAACTCAGCTGTGGGGCCTGGAAACAGTGTCCTTACTTTCCTAGATTTACCCAAAACATTAAGTCTTATGGAGAAATTCAGGCAAAACGAGAGGGGAAGGCAGATGGGGAAGACATTTTACTGAGAAAAGTCTCACGTCCACAGTCTAAGAATTAAATGAATAAATTAAAGTGTTATTGGGTTATTGGATAAACCATACATCAGAGTAAATAAAGTGGCTGACTGAAGACATCATAAAAAAGGAAATCTCTTAACTCTTTGAGCTGAGTCAGCACCAATCTGAGCAGAAACAGCTGAATTATGTGTAAACCTTACACTTTGGCACCAGTTTTCATTGTTATTTTTACCATTCTAAAGGCCAAAATGCAGAAGATAGGGTGAAGGGGCATACCTTTGTAAGATCAAAAAAAAGTTAAAAATCAGATGCATAAATACTAGTTTAAGAATACTTGAGGGCCGGCTGAGTGGCGCGTTGGTTAAGAGCTGGCTTGGGATGCCAGAGGGCCCTGGTTCAGATCCCACATATGAGGGCCAGTGACACGGCCCTCTACGGCTAAGATGCTCAACTTGGAGCTGGGCTGCGGTGAGTCGCAGGCGACAGTGTAGGCTGCAGCCCCTGCTGCAGTGGGTGTCCATGGGCTACCGTGTG
>NW_017731371.1:4470752-4484562 GCF_001890085.2 Hipposideros armiger
AAGCGATTTTAAAAGAAAATTTCCAAATATTTTCTTAAAGTGTGATGTGAAGGGGAGTACGGAGAGAAAAACCAAACCATCAGTGTTGTGGACAGGGCCTCAACGAGAGTGAATTTATATTCCAATGCTGACGCTACCCAGCATTCTCCTTAATTAGGCCTCATTTCTTCTTCAGTAATTTGGATTTTCCAGACCCTTTTAAGTTATTAAAATGATCTGAATATTACTTAGAAACTCCTAAAACCAACTTCAAAATAGAAGCTTTTCAACTCTTAACTCTCAAGGAGCTTAAGGGAGGAGGTATAGTTGACCCAAGAACAACATATTAGGTGTGGCCACCCCACCCAGTTGAAAATGAAAACCGGGGTATTCTTTTAAGTTAGCCCTCTGCACTTGCCTATTCGAAAATGCCAGATTTCCACCTCAGAATGAAAATACTGTTTTCCATCAGCAAATCCGCGAATGCAAAATCCACTACAATAGGAGGGCTGTGTATTGATTGAAAAAAACCCCCCAAAAACCCTATACGTGGACCTGAGCAGTTCAAAATCCTGTTGTTCAAGAGTCTACTGTGTTTGAGATAACAGGGCAGGAAATAGCACCATTAATAAAGAGCGCATTACTCATACAGTGCCCAGAAATTCACAGAGGATGATATGCAGCCCGGTGCCCTTCACTTATGTCTGGGGCGTGATTAATATTTAAAATCCTGGTCTTCATTTCTGCCATTCTTAAAGTAACTAACCTGTAATTACTCTACAGATGCGTTCCTAATAGATTGTGAGGTGACCTTCTAAGGTTATAGTTAAGGGCGAGGCTCTGGAGTCAATTGAAGTCGCCCAGGGTTAAATGCAGTCCTGCCGTCTGCAAGGCGGCCTTCAGGAAATTCATTTATAAAACGAATTTTCAAGTGGAAATAATCCAGTTCCCACACCCCAGAGCGGCTGTGTGGAGGGGTAATCTAGGAAAAGCACATAATACATCCCAATAAACGTTAGTCAAAAAGTTAATTTTTCAAAGGGATGAACGGACATTCTATTAGAACTAGTTGTCAGTTACATTTTAGGGGATTTCCTTTTTTTTAAAGCAAAGTCATTTCTACTTAAATTTTCAATAGTTTAGATTTTGACACATTGGGTTTCAGTGAAGCATGGCAATTAACAGCTCGTGGTATTTACTCGGTCACATGTTAATCCTTTCACTTATGAGGCGCTTTTGATTTTATAAACCCCTAAATTGTTAAGAAATAAACGGATTGAGGGCCGCCCATCAGCACTGGTAGCAAATGATTTAAAGTAAGGACTTCTGGGCTTTTTGTGGTCTTTATCTGTCGGCTTCAAGACAAGCGTATACATCAATTTAACGAGGAGGCGGTGTTTTGATACACCGTTTTCATCTGAGGGAAAAATAAAGGCTTGCATTTGGAACCAGCACGCAGTGGGTTTTGCGTCTCCGACACCGGCGCCCATTACGTAACCCCACAGCACGGGGCCTCCGGGCCGCTTTCCGAGCCCTCTCCGCTGGGCGGAGATAAGGTTACAGCGCCCGCGGTCGCCGTGGCCTCTTCGAGTTCTGTGTGTGGCTGTTAAGGACGTTTAGATTTGAATTTCCCTGAACGGCCGAGTGTGGGCGGCGGCGCTGACCCGCCCCGGAAACCTCCAGGCTGCCGGCTTCTTCCCGCCACCCGCTGGCCCGGCCCCTCCAGGGGTCCCCGAGGGGAGGTGGGAGGGCCCCGCCGGCGCTGGGCTCCGCGCAGCCCTCCGCGAGCAGTTCCTGGCGGGCCCCGCCCCGTCGCCCTCAGTCCTACCTCCGGCACACCCAGCCCCGCGCGCCGAACGGACGGTTGCCCAAGGGCCCGATTTTGAATTTACAGGCCCGGCCCCCGAGCCGCAGGAGCCCCTGCCGGCTCCCCATTGGCCAACGGAGGTCACGTGGGGCGCCGGCGCGCGCCCGCCATGTTGGGTAGTGCGGCGCTCGGGCTCGCGCCACCTCCGCCTCCCGCCGCTCGCCCACACCCCGCCCCTCTGCCCCGCCAGAAAGGAAACAAAGTGCTGCAGGCGGGATAATCGGCGGCGGCGCGGACTCTGCTCGGCCCTCCCGGTCACCCTCTCCCCGTATCTTCCCTAGTGTGTGTGTGTGTGTGTGTGTGTGCGCGTTTTCTTACGAAGGGCATTTTACGATTGATTCGTAATCCTACGGCCCTTTGCCCTTTGTGCTGTAACCCGGCTCCCGCCATCCCAGGTGCTTCTCCCCACGCCGGCCTCTACGTGATCGCAGATCGCCAGCTCGTGCCTTCGGTCCCGCCTTCGCTCCCTTCAGCCTGCTCCGTGTCCCTGTGCTGCCCGCGGCCTCCCCCCCTCCGCTCTCCCCGCCGATCGTCCCACCGCCCGCCATGGCGACAGCGACCCCCGTGCCGCCGCGGACCGGCAGCCGCGCCGGCGCCCCCTCCACGCCGCTGAGCCCCACGCGGCTGTCGCGGCTGCAGGAGAAGGAGGAGCTGCGCGAGCTCAACGATCGGCTGGCGGTGTACATCGACAAGGTGCGCAGCTTGGAGACGGAGAACAGCGCGCTGCAGCTGCAGGTGACGGAGCGTGAGGAGGTGCGTGGCCGGGAGCTCACCGGCCTCAAGGCGCTCTACGAGACCGAGCTGGCAGACGCGCGCCGCGCGCTAGACGATACGGCCCGCGAGCGCGCCAAGCTGCAGATAGAGCTGGGCAAGTTCAAGGCCGAGCACGACCAGCTGCTTCTCAAGTGAGTACTCGTTTGGCCACCGCGTTAGCGCGCCGGAGGGGTTGGGGGCACAGCCCGCGGCGGCCTGGAGATCCCAGAGACCGATGGCGAGGGCCAGCGTGCCCCACGCCCTTCGGAAGGGGCAGGGTCTCGTTCTCCGGAAAGGAGAAAGAATCTCGTGTTTCTTAGTGGGCGCAGGGGTTATGGAGGAGGCTTGAGTTGTACGGATGGTGGGACTTGGATGCGCATTTCCTGATCCTGGCAAGACCGGGCGATGTGCGCGCGCCTGGGGCTGTAGGAGTGTCCGGCTTCGGGCCTCGGACCCCGAGATACAGAAGGGTTATCCGGGGCGGAGGCCCTGCGGACCCCAGGTGCGGGGAGGTGGCGCCCGGGCGCGCGCTCAAAAGCGCGCCCGGGTTTCCGGTCGAGCTCTAGACAAAGCGTCTAGTCTGGGTTTGCGGTGCGGGGATGGCCATCCATGGAGGACTTGCTGTCCGCCTCAAGAATGAATGAATGAGCTCTGTGCTGGGCGGAGGGAGGAAGGGGAGGGACCTGCCTTAAGCGTCCCAATCTCTCGGGGGGTGGATCTCGCTTTGGCGCGCTTCATCTTGGCCCTGTGACATTTTGCGTTCGTTCTGCGCCTGCCTTGGGAGAGGAGGGAGGGGCGGGGTCTGAACTGCGCGCCACTGCCCGCCCTGGGCAAGTTGGGTTTCCCTAAGGGAAGGTGTCTTTTCTGCGGAGACAGGCGGGGGCCCTTGGGTGCTTCTATGCACCGGACTCGCAAGCTGGTTTTTGCATGTCATGGCCACCGTTCTCCGATCCGTGAACCTCCTACCCCTACTGCAGCAGTCCCTCCCCCAGCTTTTGAACTCCCATAATAATGGCCTTACGGGTAATGGAAAGACCATGTTGAGTCGCCGCGTCTGTCATTGTGCCGACAGGCCAGGGCAGGTGAAAGGGTGTTGTGTAAATGTTGAGTGTTGTGGCAAGGGAGAGCTTGTAATTATTCCACCTAAGGGGCTCGGAGTTTTCATTCCAGTGCGCACAAGGGTAAACTTGTAAACCTTTGCTGATCCTACCTTAAATTTCTGATGAGCAGCATGGCATACTTGTCATCATTAGGCAGCTTAGTGTTGATGTCACACTTTAGAGATTTGTTTGCTAAATCTGAGTCCAGAATTCACGGTCTCCATCCCCGTTGCCAGTTGAAATTTTGCCAAATGAAAATCGATTTTGACTTTAACTCTTTGTTAGACCCTGGATATTTTTGTATCTGTGTGAATGTCCATCTCAGTCTCTGATTTTGTATGTGTGAATCTTTACTTCCCCCCTCTTATTAAATACTTGTAAAACGGTTCATAAAAACGTATGTGTACTTGATAAAAATAAAATATGTAAAAAATATAGACTGGTTTATAGTGGAAAACGAAAAGTCTCTAAGTATTTAGTTCCATAATTCAAAAATAACAATAAGCTTATATGTCTGTTTCCTGGAGTCATGTTTGAAATAGGTCTATTCACTCACACTACTGTTTCCGTCTTCCAAATTTTTTATTACTGAATTGCTTCAAATTTTAGATGCTGTTGCTTGTATGACTTATCATTGTTATGTGTACCACTAAAAAGAAATGAAAAATCAGGGCCCATTATGTAGGTCCCATCTTGTTGGATCCATCCAAGTTTCAGAGATGTTAAAATGTGACACTGATTAAGTATGTTATGTGCCAGTCACTGTTCTATGTAAGGAGGATACAGAGATTAAAAAAGAAAATATGTTACTGCTCTTGTGTTTCTGAGAGGGCAGTAGGGAAGATACCCACCAAGCAAATAAATATTGCATTTCATCTAATCTGAGACATGTTAATGCTGGTGCTTCTATAATTTTTCCAGAAGGGATCCACAGAAGATTTTTCACCCAGTAACAAGACTACTACGTGGCTGACTGTAGTTGTAAAGTGCTGTGTATGGATTGTAAAATGCATGCTGGTTTAAATAGGATTAATTATGAAGAATGTGTGTATTAGCATCAATGAAATAATGTATGTGATTTAATGTTGGTAATAACAGATGCTAGGGGAATAAAAATAAAGCAGGTGAAGGGATAGTGTGGTCAAGGAGGACCTATCTGAGGGGTTGACAATTGAAAATAATCCCTGAGATGTCAAGTAGTGTTTTGAGATTACATGTAGGCCCCCCCTCCCCCATTATCCAAGGGGGATATGTTCCAAAACCCCACAGGAGATGTTTGAAACTGTGGATAGTGCCAACGCTATATACTGTGCTTTTTCCTATATATACATACTTAAGTAAAGTTTAATTTATAAACTAGACACAGTAAGAGATTACCAACAACAGCTAATAATAAAATAGAACAGTTCTAACAATATACTGTAATGAAAGTTACGTTTTGAATGTCAACTGTAATTAAAAAATTCTTGTATATAGTCACGGGATGTGAAGTACAGCATAGGGAATATAATCAGTGGTATTTTTTTAATAGCTATGTACGGTGTCGGATGGGTGGTAGACTTTGGAGTTGTCACTTTGTGAGGGGTGTAAATGTCTAGTCATGGTGTTTTGTACACCTGAAACTAATAACAATTACAAAGTTATGTGAATGTGGTCACTTGTTACAAGGTATCCCTTGCTAAGGTCTTTATATAGGCTCCAGTGCATTCTGGTGCAACATATCGCCATTAATCAGAACGCTTTCTATCCTCCACACACAAATTTAATGGCTTTTCCATCTCAATTTATTATGTACCGTGGCTGTAACTTTTGCAGTTTGAGGTTTGGCATCAAAACTAACACAAATTTCTTTTTCCTTCACAATTTCACAGAAAAAAAGAGTCATTCTTACTCGAGATCTTAACCTCAAAATAAGATTTTTTTTCTTATTGAGAACTTTCACCTTTTCAATTAAGGGAAAGTACTTCATGGCTTCCCTTTGGTATATCTGATTTGCCAGCATTACTATTCTTGCATTGTGGTACATTATTAAGTATATAAGGGTTACATGAACACATGTACTGTAATACTTTGACAGTCGGTCTGATAACCGAGAGGGCTGCTAATTGACTAACAGGTAGATAATGAGTACAGCATGGATACGCTGGACAAAGGGATGATTTATTTACATCCCAGGTGGGATGGAGTGGGACTGCGTGAGATTTCATCATATTTACTCAGAATAGCTTGCAATTTAAAACTTAATTGTTGACTTCTGGAATTTTCCACGTAATATTTTTGGACCGTGGTTGACTGCGGGTGACTGAAACCTTGGAAAGCAAAATGGTGGGAGTGGGCTACTGTATATATTGGGTTGTCGGAAAAGTCATGATGTATTTTTTCTATGTTTTTCTTTGCAAAAATGCGTCATGACTTTTCCAACAACCCAATATATTTTTTCTAACATGTTATCAATTGCTCAAAACATGCCCCATTTTACTTTGTTTAATATTTCAACTCTTGACCTTCCTTAAACAATTTTGTCCCTAAATAGCCTTTCATTTTTGTTACTGTTGATTAAAGAAATATTTGCCTTCAGCATATCTTTTAAACCCTTTAAAGATACATGATCATATCTATTACATAAGTCTACTTTCTTCCCTGAAACTCTCTGCACTTTAAGACATGCAGCAGACATCCTAAGAATTTACTCCTTGGTCACATATTTTCCTTTCCTTGATTTTTTACCTCATAAATTACCTTAAGTAATTTATTCAGAAAAGGTGGCAGGAGGTAAACTTTCTGGCCTCCTGTATGTTTGAAAATAACTTTGTTTCATGCTTGATTGATAGTTGGGCTAGGTATAGAATACTGGTTTAAAATATTCCCTCAGAATTTGGAAATTATATTGCTTCATTGTCTTTTAGCATCCAGTATTGTTAATGTCTATTTAATGCCAGTCACAGTTATTTTGTTTTGGTAATTGCTTTTGTTTTTCCTCTCTAGAATCTTCTGAAATTATCTGGTTTTCTGAAATTGCATGGGGATATGTCTAGGTATAGATCTTCTGTCATGCATCCTAGCTGTTATATGTGGGTCCTTTCCACTTAAAGGCTTTCTGTCTTTCTTTAGCTTTGGAAAACTGACTTTATTCCATACTTTACTCCATTTTCTTTGTTCTCTCTAGTTGGAATGTGTGGTTTTGTTTTCTCATATATATATATTTTTTAACATTCTGGGAAACTACTTTGACTCTTTTTCTTCATCGCAATAGTGATATTTTAAAGGCAGAAATCATATTTTTAATGCTAAGAAATCTTTTTCTGCAGATATTTCTTTTATTCAGCTTATTCCTACTTCCAGGATACATTGTTTTCTTTAATCTGTCTGAGGATAATAGTTAGGGTTTTCTTTTTAAATTTCTCTTCTGTTAATTGGATTCGTTTCCCCTTTTCCTGGTCACTTATTCTTTTGGTTAGGCATGGTTTTTTTTCTTGCCACTGATTTTGATCCTTGGTTGTCCACATTTATAAAGAAAGGACTGGTTGAGTGTTACTGCTATTATTGTTCAGGTAGCTCCCCCTGACTTTTCTGTACAGGAGAACAAATTAGGATCTCTCTATATATGAATGGGGTGTGTTGTTGACCATCTTGTTGGGGAGCCTACAATTAAGCTGAGGGGTACTGAGGAGGGCCATGTGCAAAGCTGTTCTATGAGTTAATCCTATTTTAAGTCTGCCTTACTGTCTCTGTAGTCCCTCCCTGTGTGCATGTTATGTGAAATGTACTTTTATCTATACTTCCAGAAATTTGTTGAAATGCCTGCTAATGATCCCTTCTCCTGTTTACTTTGGTGCTATGGATTTATTTTATGTTGTATACTTTACTGCTATTTTATTAGGGTCTAGTGGGGAGGCTAATGCCAGTGTGTAGTAAGCCATCACCTAGGAAATCAGTTAATTTTTTAGCAATATTTGAAGTATAATTTATAAGATGAAAAGAAAATGTCTTATTGTCTGTTTGGGTCCATTTAGGTCTTGTTTGGTTTTTTTTTTTGCTTGAAAATAATCATCCGTATTTGACTTAGTAGGAGCCAGCGTTTTTGTAATTAGCCTGTCATTTAGGTAGATTTAGATTAAGGAAACAGTCTTTAGAGAAAAAGATTCCAAAACCACTTAGTCTCTTTTTGGTTCCTCAGCACACAACATACCTCAAACAGAAGAATTCATGGGGACACTTGGTCCTACTGGAGAGAATTTGACAACAGCTTCCATGAAGGCGGTCTCTGGGTCCACAAGAAAATAACAGATCCCAGATCTAAGATCCAGCTACTCCAATTCAGTTCGAGTCTAATTATATACTTCATTGGAAGTTTTTTGAGGGAACAATTTCCTAAAAGAAGAATGATGAATGCCATCAGTCAACACTTTAAACAAAAAATAAAGAAAGATTGACTTATTTCTGAATTTCAGTATTAAAAATATGCAGGAAAAGTAGATATAAGAAAAAATTAAGTGTGTTGATCAGTCTTTCAGTAACTAATTTTGTAGATGCATACATTTCTTTTTCCTTCAGTGATACAGGTCCATAATCTTTTATGTAAAACCCTTACAGCCAGATGTGTTTTGGAAGTAAAAATAATTTCAGTTTTAAGAAGGTAATATGTACACATACTGTAGACAACACCCGAGTGGGGCCTGGGATAGCACTTCATTGTGAAACATATTTCTGCAGGGAAAGATATTAATAGTCACAGGAAGGGGAGAAAGGTAAATAAAAATAGACTCACATCTATTTAGGTGGTTTTCTCACCTTATCAATTAATGGAAATTTTAAGTTTTAGAACTCTGAAAGTGCATATAAGAGATTGTGGATTTTTGTTTTAAATTTACTGCTTATTATGTTAACTTGACTCATCAGATTCTTGAAGTTGTCTTTTTTTTCCCCTCACTTGGTTTATGATAAACATTAAAGCTTAAAAAACTGCAAAATTAACTCTTAAGTTTCTCTTATGAATGAATTAGTTAAAATGGTAATAGGGGTTCACTGGTACGTATTTAATATAATGAATGTTATAGGATTGTTTGAGATGCTGAGCAAGCCAATTTACTGTCCCTTCACTTAAGAAAATTTTTTTTATAAAGAATGTCTCAAGAAACAGTTTGTCTTAATAGATGTCAGTTCTTAAAGCCAATATTTGAGATATTGTACAAAAATCTTGTTATTTAAAGCAGAATATCATAACCTTTGAAAAACAATTGGTGCTTCTTTATAAAATATATAAAATATAATTATTTAAAAAAATAAGTTTCTTTTTTTTCCTCCAAACAGAATAAAGTTTAATGTTGATTGTGTTTTTTCATGGTATGTATGGACCTGAAGATTTGTAGACTTCCCACCTCCGTCCACAAGCATCCTTGCTTTGAGGAGGATGGGTTTGAGGTTGAGGGATCAAGCCTACATACTGTATTCCTTTGGGGAAAATGGCATTCCTTTGATTTTGGTTTGTCAATACATTAGTAAGTAAACTTCTAATGGGCAATTTGGATTTGTGTGTTTTCATTTTTAAAAATGCATACAGATGCTAATGTGCTACTAATAGGTATAATTGGGATAATATGTATCACAATAGCCTGAGATAGGGTAGTATCAAGCAAAAGCATTATCTGAAGTTGCAGTTTCCTACTTTTGGTGACTTGGGACAGGCACTTACCTCTCTGAGCCTTCATTTCCTCATCTGTATAATTGGGATAAGGAATAAGCAATAGTTTTCTGAACCTCAGGAAGAATGAAAAAACTTAGACCTTTTTCTTGCCTGTCATTTACTTGTCTCATAATAGTGGATGAATTTTATCCAGATTAGCAATTTGAAGACATTAGAAAGCATGCTGAATGTAATTATGATAAACTCATTTTCTTTTCTATTTCTTAGTGAAGAAGGGGGTAGGAATTTACTGTATATTTGGACTTAGTATATATTTACTGTGTTGGCTGTCTACATAGTTTGGTCATAGAATGAAATTAAATACACAAGGCTAAACAACATCTGCAGGTTTGTTTTAACATTCATATTTTTCAGTTTTCAAACCTAAAATAATAAAGGCTTAATCTGCTTTAGGGAGTTTTCTTTGTATGTAAGATGATTAATTGAAAAACAAAAAACTTTATCTCATGTTACTGCTTTGTCTTTCACTTTTTAGTGTCCTGATTTTGTTCTGGTAGAAGCAAGTTGACAGTTACGCCCTGTCTTTAATATAAAAGCTCTGAAACTTCATGTTAAATATACTTTAATCTTCAAGGGAAGAACTGGAAGAATGAAACCCCTAGAATTGGTGTCAGAGACTAAGGAGCAGGTCCTAAGTAATTAAACGGTGTGACACTTCCTTCCCATGCTTTCAAAGGATGTTTGGTAGAGCAAGATATCTTTTGGAGTTGTTTATTTAACCAAGGGGATTAGACTAGGTAATCTTTATGTGTACCCAGATTCAAGGAAGCAAAGGTACAAAATGAAAGATAAAGCACTATAAAAATATACTGTGGAGTCCTTTTTCTCCACACAGTCTGTTATGTTTGTTCTTTCATTTGTCCAGATGACCGCACCTTTGGTACCTCTGAGTTAGAGGTCTTCAGACTTCGATATTGTTGGTGTAGGTCTATTTCCTGCACACACAGTGAGAATGAGCCTTAGGTGTCAGCTGAGTGATGGAACCCAGTGTAACTGAAGTTACCAATTTGAGGATCCAAGGAAGTTTCCTCTTCAGAGATTTTACTTTTTTTTAAAGATTTTATTGGGGAACCAGGGGAGGGGAACAGACAAGTTGCTGTCGTCTTGTTCTTCAGTCTAGTTGTGGAGGATGTCGCTTCACTGGCCCATGTTGGTACCATCACTGTGCTCTTCCCGGGTGAGGCAGATTGGTCGCCGGCCTTTGGATGGCGTCTCTTGGCAGCTCACACTGGCTGCTGGCCGCCTACGCCGTTGCCAGCAACTCATGGCATCTCAGCTCCAGGTCGAGCTGCCGTTCACCATCTTAGCTGTAGAGGGCAGCGTCACTGGCCCCCATGTGGGATCCAAACTGGGGCCCTGCTCCTCAGAGCTGGCATCCCAAGCCAGCTCTTAATCCAACGCTCCACTCGGCCGGCCCGAGATTTTACTCTTTTTACTTTCAGAGTACCTCTGTGATTATGGGATTGGGTTTGCCTGATACAGTTGATGAATTTTTGAAAATTAACTTTGTTGTTACACAAAAGTTATATGTTCATTATGGAAAACTAGAAAAGACATAAAAACTAAGAAGAAAATAAAAATCGCCCTTAGTTCCAGCCCTCAGAAATACGAGTTCTGAAGTTTTTCTTTCCATATCCATATTAACAAAAAATGGGTTCATGGTAAGCATTGATGTGTAACCTTTTTTATGCAACATTATTTTGTGAACGTCTTTACGTCAGTAAATGTGCTATACCATCATTTAACATTTTGAAGATTCACTGATAATCTTTACTGAGCACTGAGTTTCCTATGACCTAGGAGTGTACCTACCCAGTTTCTCAGGTGGAAGAGGACCATGATTATCCTCTTTACTACTGACAATATCAGGTTTTTTTCCCCTCTGGTTACCTTAATGGCTAAATGTTAACTAATTTACAGGGTTAAATGTTAACCACTGGATAAAGTAATTACAATTTTGCCAACTTTTGATGACACCAGCAGCAGATGAGTGTCCATTTCCTGTTTGGAGGAATTGAATTTTAATTTCTGAAGGTTCTTTTGGCTTCTTGATCATTTTTATTGTCATTCCTTTGTTGCTTGCATAAAGGAGTAAAAAGATCGAACTTCAGGTCATAATCTTAGGTTTCTGCTGATATTTTATTGTCAGCCTACATAAGTGAGGTTTTCCTTAGCTGATTTATTTACTTGGGTCTTTAAAATTTAATTTTTTGCCTTCACTGCATTTGGATTTATTGATCATAGAATTACAGCATTTTTACTGCTAGAAGGAGTCTTAGATCACCTGATCTAACCAACTCATTTTGTAGATAACAGAAACTGAGACCTAGAGAGATTAACATACTTGTGCAAGATACCAGACAAAAAGAGCCAATAACATTTATTTTGTGCTTATTTTGCTTGCCATGCACAATGCTAGATGCTTTATAGACACTGTCTTTTAAGCCTTATGATAACCTGTTTCATGAGTGAGGAAACTTGAGGCTCAGAGTAGTTAAGTATTTTGCATAGGATTACTTAACAGATAAATGGCAGAGCTCAAATAGATCCTGGCTCTGTCTTCTAGCTTGTCATAGGGTTTTTACATGTGTCGCCTCGTTTAATCCTTACGCCAGTGCTGTTCTGCTGGCGTGAGTATGGTTTACCAGCCTGAAGCAAGCACACAGTATTGTCACCTATTTTCGGGACTTGAAGTCTTACATAGGACAGTTAATTTTCAGGTCCATTTGGGTGTATTTTTGGACATGGTGTGTGTTTTTCACATTGATAATTCATAGCCCCTAGGGTGGTAATTTTGAATTTGTCAGGAGAGTGTAGTAATTGAAGCCACTGTTTGAAATACTAACTGAGGGCTTCATTTGCTATTTAGGAATGGGTGAAGATGAATTACTGAAAGAGACCTCTTTTATCTTTTCTTCTTGGAAAGTTACTTTCCTACTTTACTCCACACTTTAATAATAAGTTTAAAAGAAATTAAAATCTAAATAAATCTTTAACAGTCATGACAGAAATATTCTTTTAATTTTTTTTTAAGCATACATTGTGGAACAGGTACTATGTGCCAGGCCGGGAACCAGGTGCTGGGAATAGAGAGATGGAATGTTATCAAGTTTGTTAAGCCTAGTGTGGAAGACAGAAAACAAACACTACAGCATTGTGATACTATAAATGCGATACACTAATACAGTGTAACAAGTGCTATGATAGCAGTATCCACATAGCGCTATGGAGAGAGAGGCTACCACCAAAGGCAGACTAGGAGCCTTGTGAAGTTTTGAAAGACATCCCATGGGTTGGGGAGGCAGTGATAACTGAGTTGAGTGTTGGGAGCTAAGTAGGAGTTGACGTCAAAAGGACAACGTTAGGAGAGGGTGTTGTCCTGAATGGCAAATAGGACATTGAACTTGAGCCGTATATATGTCAATATGTATGCAGAAATAATATATGGTGGGGGAGGCTTTTAGGTAATGAGCCTCAAGAATTTTAGGCAGAAGAGTGATATGATCAGTCTGGCCATCCTGTGGAGGGGACAAGAGAGTAGAGGTAAAAACACTAGTAAGGACAGTTGGGTAATGAGGCGACTCCTGAACTGAGGTAGGCAGCGGGAAATGACAGAAGGTAGATGTCAGAGATGCTGAGCATGGGAGGTTAGGGAGACTGTGCATGGGTGCCTGGGGAGATAGTGTTGCTCTTTTTTGTTTTGTTTTTTTTTAGTGTTGCCCTTAACAGACATGGTTTGATAGGGAAGGAACATGTTTGGAGGACCCTACTCAGAATTCATGGCATTTGTTGGACTTCCGGGTGGAGATGTCAGCTGGCAATTTGGAGTACTTCTCTGGCACTCTGAAGGGAGATTTGGATTGGAGAGACAGAGTTAGAAGCATGGGCGATATTTGGGGGTAGAGAGAGAAGAGAAGAGGAGCAAAGTCAGAGACATGGGAAACATTCACATACGAGTGTGAGGACTAGGTAGAGGAAAGAAACCCCACAATGGGGATGATAATAATAGCCAGAGAGGTAGGGAGAGGCCAGTCATGGAACAAGGAGATTTACTAAGGAATGCTGGCATAGTCTTGATTTGATAAGTCCTGAAAAGTACCCATTAACTGGTGCCTGGGAGATTATCATTGACTGAGGAGTGCCTAATGCTAGTGGAGGCCATGGGGTTGAAGCCACGGACAGTAACTGAGGAAGGAATGGCAAGAAAGAGATCATGAGCTTAGATCACTTGACCAGAATGTTGGCTGTGAAGGGAAGGCGATATTCTTTTTTTTTTTTAAGATTCTGTTGGGGAATTGGGGGAGGGGAACAGCGCTGGGGAATCAGGGAAAGGGGAACAGACAAGTTGCTGTCCTTTTGTTCTTCAGTCTAGTTGTGGAGGACGTTGCTTCACTGGCCCGTGTTGGT
>NW_017731371.1:4486167-4491232 GCF_001890085.2 Hipposideros armiger
GCAGTGTCACTGGCCCTCATATGTGGGATCCGAACCGGGGCCCTCTGGCATCCCAAGCGAGTTCTTAACCATCGCGCCACTCGGCCGGCCCGAAAACATTAGATATTTTAAGCAGAAAGTAAAACAATGTGGGATGTAGATGCTTAGAAAACAATATTAGAAGAGCTGGAAGAGAAGAAACAATGCCGAGAGCACTGTAGAATTCACCTTCTTTGGGAACTTTTTTGTCTTGAGGCCACTACTGGAACTTAAAATAGTGTGTAACTATAGTTCAGGACCAGGAAGCTATCACTGCTATTTGATAAACTGCCTCATGACACCCAGCAAACTGGAGAATGGACTTTGGAACACTGTCTCAGAAAAACTTCACAGACTAATATCCCTTACGAATATAGGCACAAAAATTCCCAACAAAATGCTAGCAAACCAAACCCACCAATGCGTGAAAGAATTATATGCCATCACCAAGTGGAAGTTGTCCTGGGAATGCAAGATTGTTTCAGTCTACTAAAGTCAACAGTGGAATACACCACATTAATAGACTAAAGTACAAAAAACCCTATGATCATCTCAGTAGATACAGAAAAGGCATTTGACAAAGTACACCACTCTTTCATGATAAAATTACTCAAATGAGGGATAATAGGAACTTATTAACCTGTTAAAGGGCACTATGAAAAACCTATAGCTACCATCGTACATAATGGTAAAGACTGTCTGCTTTCTCCCTAAGATCATGAATAAGACAAGGATGTCCGCATTTACTTTTATTCAACATTGTATGGGAGGTTCTAGCCAGGGCAATTAGACAAGAAAAAGAAATAAAAGGCATGTAGTTTGGAAAGGAAGAAGGAAAACTATCACTGTATGCAGATGACATAATCTCGTAAACAGGAAATCATAAGGAAGCTGTAAGCAAAAAACTCTGGAGAGCTAATAAACAAGTTCTGCGAGGTTACAGGTCACAAGAGCAATACACAAGACCCAGTTGTATTTTTATACACAAGCAATGAACAATCCAAAAATGAAATAAAGGAAACTTCATTTTTAATAGCATCAAAGAGAATGAAACGCTTGTATACTGAAAACGGCAAAACATTGTTGGAAGAAATTAAACACCTAAATAAGTGGAAAGAGATTTCATGTTCATGAATTGAAAGACCTAATATTAAGATGATAAATCTCCCCCAATTGACTTACAGACTCAGTGCAATCTCTGTCAATATCATGGCTACCTTTCTTGCAGAAATCAACAAGCTAACCCTAAAATGCATATGGAAATGCATTATGCCCAGAATAGCCAAAACAATCTTGACAAAGCACAAAATTGGAGGGAAGACTCAATTCTTGATTTCAGAACTTAACTGCAAAGTTACTGTAATGTGTGTGGTATAGACATAAAGACAGATAAACTTCAGGTTTTTTTTTTTTTTTTTTAAGATTGTTTTGGGGAATTGGGGAAGGGAACAGTGCTGGGGAACTGGGAGGGGAACATTGTGTTTTCCCAGGACCCATCAGCTCCAAGTCAAGTTGTCCTTCAATCTTAGTTGTGGAGGGTGCAAGGTCAGCTCCAAGTCCAGTCACTGCTTTCAATCTAGTTGGGGGGGGGGGGGCACAGCCCACCATCCCATGCGGGATTGAATCCACAACCTTGTTTGTTTTCCTCTTTTTAATTGGGGAATTGGGGGGAGGAGAACAGTGTTGAAGAATTGGGGAAGGGGAACAGCCAAGTTGTGGAGGGTGCAGCAAGCTCAGCTCCAAGTTCTGGCTACCCCTGGGCAGCTTGCGGCAACTCAGCTCAAGGTGCTGTGTTCAATCTTAGTTGCGGGTGAGCATAGCCTACCATCCCATGCAGGAGTCAAACTGGCAACCTTGTTAGGAGCACGTGCTCTCACCAGCTGAGCCATCCTGCCACCTGTTGGCAGCTCAGCCGCAGCTGAGCTCGGGCACAGCTCACTGGTCCATGTGGGAATCAAACCACCGACCTGTTGCTCAGAGCTCGCACTCTTAACCAACTGAGCCACTTGGCCAGCCCCAGCAACCTTGTTGTGCAGAGCACACGCTCTCACCAGCTGAGCAACTGCTCAGCTCAAGATGCCATGTTCAATCTTAGCTGCGGGGGGAGGGCGCAGCCTACCATCCCATACGGGGAGTCAAACTGGCAACCTTGTTATTAAGAGCATGTGCTCTCACCAGCTAAGCCATGTGGCTGCCCGTTGGCAGCTCAGCTCTGGTGCAGTTCATTGGCCCGTTTGGCAATCGAACTGGCGACCCTGTTGTTCAGAGCTCGCACTCTTAACCAATTGCGCCACCTGGCTGGCCCAAACTTCAGGTTTTAAGGACCTTGCTTAGCAGAAAAGTTGCCCAGAAGTAAATAAGGTAGCCCCATGACACTTCGTCTTTCATATCACTTATGGATGCATTAGTTAAGAGGACCTAATTTACATCCATGTATGTGTGGGCTTATTTCTGGGTGCTCAATTCTGTTTAATGGGTCTGTGTGTGTTTTTTATTCCAATATCATACTGTTTTGATTACTATAGCTTTGAAGCATAGTTTGAAACCAGGGAGCATGATACCTCCAGCCTTGTTCTTTCTCAAGATTGCTTTAGCTTATTTGTTCTAGTTCTGTGAAATACACCATCGGAATTTTGATAAGGATTGTACTAAACTTGTAGATTGCTTTGGGAAGTATGGACATTTTAATAATGTTAATTCTTCTAATCCATGAGCATGGAATATCCATTTATTTAGATCTTCAGTTTCTTTCATCAGTGTCTTACAGTTTCAGTGCACAGGTCTTTTCACCTCCTCGGTTAAATGTTTTCAAAGGTATTTTATTTTTTATGTAAGTGTAATTGGGATTGTTGTCTTAATTTCTCTTTCTGACAGTTTGTTATTAGTGTATAGAAATGCCACAGATTTTTATGTATTAATTTTGTGTCCTGTGACTTTACTGAATTCATTTATTCTAACAGTTTTTTTGTGAAGTATGTCATGTTTTCATTAGGACTTTAGCTATAATTGTCCATTCCCCATTAATGTGCCTGTTTAAAGTAAGTGAAGTTTTTTGGTCAAAGAAATAGTTCTGTGGTACAGGTTCTGTGGTCCAGTTTTATTTTGTATATTTCCTAATTTTAATCTGATTTCAGTGAAGGTTTGCCTATTTCTAATTGGGTTGTTGCTAATGTTGACGGCTCAGTTTATTAAATGTGTAGCAAAATGTTATCACCACCAGAAGTTCTGCATGGCAGCTTTGAGTTTGCAAAAGCATCATGGTCCTTTTGCTTATGCAAGAGGAGACCCTTCTTAAGAATTATTAAATGATTTTTGTATATTAAGTTACGTTTACCTTAATTGCAGAGAAGTTCATTTTCCTCAGAAATATCGTGGATCACATTCCTTCTCTTTTTGGAAAGGAAAATAATTTGAGGACAGCATTGAAGCTGGTGAATGAATGTTTGAGGGAACATATTTAATATGCAGTTTGAGTCTTATGAAATAGATTATTTTTAGGAGAGAAGGTTTTTGTTTGGGCATATTAATAACCTTTAATGAAGTTTCAAAAATAAAGTTTATTTTTCCTCTGAAAGTCTGGACTGTGGCTAGATAATAAAGAGCATGTTGATTCTGAATTCTGGGTCTGAGCAGAGCCTCAGAAGCTGTATTATCTGACAGTCACTTGAATAACTGCACTAGTGTTGAGTGCTGCTCAGCTGCCACCAGACAGCTGTTTAGAAGCACTTTAAGGTAAATTAACACACACAGCTCAAACAGCTGGGCCTATTGGCCTGGCTTTCCATGTAGAGTGGGTCTGTTTTGAGGGATTTAAAAATCCTTCTTTTGTGGATATGATTCAAAATAGCAGTTTTATATAGAATGGTTTCTATTAGTTATCTGATTTTTTTTGGTCTAGTTTATTTATTTCAAGTGTGTATCTTTTAAAAGTCTATATTACCTCTCTCAATATTATACCGTGGATGGGATTTTCCATAAGAACACACATGTCCAACAAATTTTATTCATTTAGCAAGCATTTATTGCCCAAATTCTTGCCCTTGTCCACTCATGTATATGCAGTATAATAATCTTTGGTAAATGTCATGGAAATGACATTTAATATCTAAAAACTAACTTTATGTGCCGTTTTCTAGGTATGGAATTATCCCACCAACTATAGACCATCTATAATTTAGGTCTCTTGTTTTGAATTACTTAATGTAACTGTTTGTACCTATATTTCTGTTTATGAAAATCAAAGATGAAGAAGGGCTGGTCAGTTGGTTAAGAGCCTGCTCAAGAGTGCGAGCTCTGAGCAACAGGGTCGCCGGTTCGATTCCCGACCTGAGCTTAGCTGCTGTTGAGCTGCCAACAGGTGGCAGGATGGCTCAGCTGGTGAGAGCATGTGCTCCTAACAAGACTGCCTGTTCGATGGTGGGCTATGTCCGTCCGCAACTAAGACTGAACTCGTCACCTTGAGCTGAGTTGCCACCCAGATGGCTCAGTGGATTGAGCATGAGCTCTTAACAACAAGGCTGCTGGTTCGACTCCTGCATGGGAAGGTGGCTACGCCCACCCGCAACTAAGATTGTAACACAGCACCTTGAGCTTAGAGTCCATGAGCTGCCACAGGGCAGCCTGATGGCGACTGGCACTCCAAAACTAAGCTTGAAGAACTACATCTTGGTTGGTCCCCCTCCCCAATTCCCCAATTAAAAAAAAACAAAACAGGAACCCAAACTCAAGCATGTATATATATAAATCTTCTCCTATGTTCACAGGTACATTCTGGGTGTGTTAGAAAGGCTGATTCAGGGATTTCTTTTGTGGTTGTGCTACTGGCCAAAGTAGACATTTCATCCAGCTGAGCATTTGTGATATAAACTGACCTGTGTAATATAAGCTTGATGGAGGAATGTTAATACTAGGGCGATAATTTGCCAACGCCTAATTATTCTGTATTGAGTTTTAGATTATGTTCTAAGTATTTATCCCTCTAAGTTTACTTCTTTTTTTTTAGATAGTTTTTTGTTTTTTTGTTTTTGTTTTTTTATTGGGGAATTGG
>NW_017731371.1:4491547-4494315 GCF_001890085.2 Hipposideros armiger
TCACTGGCCCTCATATGTGGGATCCGAACCGGGGCCCTCTGGCGTCCCAAGCCAGTTCTTAACCATCGCGCCACTCGGCCGGCCCTAAGTTTACTTCTTGATTTGTTTCACACAGGAAGGTCTTGGGTGATTTTCTGTGTTATATATGTGGTATGATTTTCTTTAAAAATAAGGTTCTGCATTTATTGCTTAATAATGATGCATTTCCTCTACGAGTTCCATTGATCACTCATTTCCCAGCGATTCTATAATTGAGTACATTTTCTAATCTCCACATCCTCACTGGTGGGACTAGTATGAAGTGAGTATACCTAGACAAATGAAGGATACTCAGAGCATGCGAGTCAACGCCAAAGAGCTGGTAGGTTGAAAAAAACCAAGATGATTAAAGTACCATGGTATTGCTTGCCCGATAGTAGGAGGTGGTCAGGTCAGGAGTAACTAAGAATGAAGTGAGTAACCAGCTGCATTTAGGTTAGTCCTTCAGGCCTCAGGAGAGGAGAGGAGGGTAGGGATGATGGGTCCTAGATGGAATGGTACTAGATCCTGTTGGGAAAGCACCTCCATACTATATTACTGAACTGTATCTGTTACTCCTGGGACACTCTTTAGAATGTTAACAGGTATCTAAAGCTTTCCTTTCCAGTTGATTTTTTTTTTTTAATGGCTAGATATTTGGTACAGCGTGGTTGCTTGTTATGACTGGTGAAATCCAAACTTACTTGAAATGAAAGCAAATTTTGTTTATTAAGGAAGGAAATTCTTAATTAGGATTGAGTATCAACTGCATTTGATAAATATTTTTTCCTGATTGCGGTTGGAGTTTTGGTTCTTCTGTAAACACCTACAATAAATGGGTGTTTTTTTACTTACATTCAGCACTGTGCATGTTTCTAGTGTTAGATTCACGTCTAACACTAGAAATTAATTAATTTAATTGAAAACACAGGAAGATCTCCTTATCTGGATGTAGGAATAGCTTAGGTGGGCAGATCAGTAACACAACACACCAAGTTAGGAAATAGAGTCAAAGAAAAATGCCCACCAACCCTGTAAGTGACAGCTTCTAGTAACTTTGGATTCTTGTCCAAGTTGTTCTTTGTTCCAGGGCGTTATCACATGTCTCTCAGCGTAGGTGAGAGCTGCAGCCAATTCATGTGTGTATGTTTTAGGATGTCGGTTCTGCAGCTTTCTGTACTTTGATTTCCTGCATCATGTTTAGTGAATGAAAAATAACACTACAGTTAGAAAACAATGACAAGATTATGTTTAAGATGTTAACCTGCGCATGGCCTTGGTATTGGCAGCTCATGTGGCATATAGAACTCACTGATCCATGGCTCATAATCAGATGGAGGGAGACATGAGTGTAATCCTAAGAAGTTTTTCATGATCCATCCAGCCTAGGAAATTGGCAGCGATAGGGAGGACATCTGGGAATGCGGCTTTTAGAGATTATAAGTGTCACAGTTATTTTTTTTCCCTAGGAAAATACACGATATTTTACATAGCATGAAAAAAGCAGCAGAATGGGTTATGTTGGGGAGTGTATGGAGAGGTTGCTTTTTGTTTTTTGTTTTTTTTAATTGCCAAAATGGTCATTATCTATAGGTTGTGTAGAAGATAAAGGAATACATCATGGCCCTTGCTCTCAAAGAGTTCTCAATCTTTTGAGGTAGCTGAGTACATGCACAGTGTGGATTTGTATGATAGTGTAACTTAAGTACGTGCAAGATGCAGCCAGGGTACCCAGCTCTCCTCCTCTTCCCCCTTGAGGCAGGGCATGTAAGTTTAGCTTTTATTTGCATTTTTAAGCACATTTCCAACTTCTGACTTATATCTGCCTGTTTTGTTCTTAATGTGAAAGTTAAAGCTTTTAGAAAGAATTTATACTGGAACAATGTATATTTTTACAGAATAATAGTGGGATAAGCAACTAAGAACTTGATAGTAAATTTCAGTTGGTACCTGGTACCATTGGGTGGCTCAAGGTACCACAAATAAATAGCGTATCCTACTCATCCCATTTAGTCCACTACTCCTTGACATATCGGGTCTTGATGTTTGTTGAAGAAATCACCATATTCTAGTCATTTAGGTGCACTCTCTTAATTTTTGGCTTCTCATATTTCCTATACTCCACAAGATGTTATAGAGCATCTTTCACTTGGAGTTTAACATGTGTTACTATCCATTAAGTCAATAAAATAAAACACACAGAGCATGCAATACAGCCTGTGAAGTTGATGGGATTTTCTTATTTATTTTTATTTTTTAATTCAGTGTCCTTGTTGGGCCATTTTGGTGTTTGGGAAGCACTGGTTTACTCTTCTGCCATGGGCACTGCATTATGATCTGACTTAATATTAGACTTACCTATTAGACGTGGTACAGTAGAATTTTTTGTAATTGTTAAGTAATTTTGAGTCAGTAACTTTTGTAAATACTGTGTAATACTCTGAATTGTTTTTTAAAATCATGTATTATATGATATGTATCCCTGCTCAGCTCTCGTCATTTATATAGCAGGATAAAATAATAGCTCCTTCATAAACATTGGTTCTGTTCTCTGGAGTTACCAGCCTTAGGACCCAGTACTTGTTGGAATGAGGCATTTTTGTTATAAATTAATGACTGGGATTTTTTTTTAAAGATTTTTATTGGGGAATTGGGGGATGGGAACAGTGCTGGGGAATTGGGGGAAGGGGAACAGACAAGTTGCTGTCCTTTTGGTCTTCAGTCTAGTTGTGGGGGATGTTGCTTCACTG
>NW_017731371.1:4494501-4496315 GCF_001890085.2 Hipposideros armiger
GGCTGCAGCCTATGCCGTCTCCGGCAACCCACAGCGGCCCAGTTCCAGGTTGAGCTGTTGTTCAGCATCTTAGCTGTGGAGGGCAGTGTCACTGGCCCCCATATGTGGGATCCGACCCGGGGCCCTCTGGCGTCCCAAGCCAGTTCTTAACCAACGCGCCACTCTGCCGGCCCTGTATGGGATTTTTTTTAACAATTGATTTTTTTCCCTCTCCTAAAGCAGTCTTCAGTGAAAGGCTGCCATCTTGTGGTTTTTACAAATACAGGATTTAAGAAAAAAATTATTTTGATATGACTGCTGAGATTTTATGTATGTAGTTTTATGATACCAAAATTAGTAAGAAATGAATACTATTAAATATTTTTTTAAAATTACATTTGTTTATCCTTGGGACAGATTTTTCTTCATTTTATTTTCATATTACAGATTTGTTTTATTTCTGTTAATTAAAAATTCCTCTTTTATAGCCTACTCTCAAACATCAGTAGTAGAAATACTCTTCTATAATTGCAGTTTTAATTAAGATCAGGCATTGAGAATTTTGATATTATTAAGGCTTTTCTGGTGTCACTAATAATAATATAATTATTCAGATAGAAATATTGTTCTTTAAAAATGTAATTTGAACAAAAGTATCCAAAGGAACCTTAAAATTTCATAAAAGAACTCCATTTAATAAAAAGTAATATTTAGAAGAAAAAGAAACCTCAATTGAGACCTCATTTTTGGGTAGTTAGTAATATAAACTGAAATAGTTAATTTTTCTTCAAAATATTAGGGAGACCCTTATTTATAGTTAGGGAGATCTTAAAATCATCTTTTAATTAAGGAATGGAAAGTGCGTCCAAGTTCTTTTATAATATCAAGGGAGTTTCTATATGCTACATCACCAAGTTATAAAATTGCTTTTTAAAATAACTTAATTTCATTTATTTAATCTTATGTCTTGATTTATATCTCCTGTCCATCTTGGTTTGTAATATTTATTGTACTTAACAACAATAAATATTCATTTCTTCAAAAGTCTTTTTACTGAAACATGCAGTAACTCTTCATAGAACAAAGAGGATATGTATTCTCTCTCAGAGGCAACCAGGATTCTGGTACATTGGTCCTATGAGTATGGGCTTCTGTGACCTGGAGTCTACGACTTGCAGTCATTAGTAATTATGGGAGGGAAATTATTGAAGAGAAAGTTGTTATCCACCAAGAACTCGAGATGTAATACTCCTGAATTGCTTTTCTAATTTTAAGCAGGTTATGGCAGCCTTTATTTAAACTGCCTCTTTTGTTTCCCCCTTAAGCAGGGAGGGAGAAGGCTTCAATTCAGGGTATCATTTGATGTTTTGGCGCCTTTTCAAATGTCTTACAGTTACGCTAAAAAAGAATCCGATCTCGGTGGAGCCCAGATCAAGCTTCGAGAATATGAAGCAGCACTGAATTCTAAAGATGCAGCTCTGGCTACTGCACTTGGTGACAAAAAAAGTTTAGAGGGAGAAGTGGATGACCTGAAGGATCAGATTGCCCAGGTAAGGCAAACTCGGCTCTTGAGCCATATTCGGCAGGTTAATTGCCTCACTTGCTTTAATTGGTTGATTGATTTATCAATTTATTTTCTATATTTTTTTTTTTTAAGATTTTTATTGGGGAATGGGGGGATGGGAACAATGCTGGGGAACTGGGGTAAGGGGAACAGACAAGTTGCTGTCGTTTTGCTCTTCAGTCTAGTTGTGGAGGATGTTGCTTCACTGGCCCAAGTTGGCACCATCATTGCGCTCTTCCGGGCGAGGCAGATCAGTCGCCGGCTTCTGGAC
>NW_017731371.1:4496395-4503985 GCF_001890085.2 Hipposideros armiger
GGGGCCCTCTGGCATCCCAAGCCAAGTTCTTAACCATCGCGCCACTCGGCCGGCCCTATTTTCTATTTTTTATTTTTAAAAATTTACTCTTTTTTTTTTTGTGTGTGTGTGTGTGTGTGTGTGTGTGGCTTATCTGAAAGATAGTCTTGAGATAGCCAACACGCAAAACATCATCACTCTTCAGTCATTGTATACTGAATATGCGGGTCTTGTTGCTGCCCTTCTTCCTGTCTCTTGTGCTTGCTTATGTTATTTCTGTTTTTTGTTCTCAAAGCCTATTTAATTATTGCACCAAAATGTGCGGCAGAAAAAGAGAAGGTGTCATCATGGTGCTGGGCACACAGGAAAAAATGTGGTAGCTAAAATCGTTGGTTTGAGTTTTGAAATGTAAGCCACTGGTCTCTGTTTATTCCCTGTTGCCAGTTACCAAGTTTGAGAGGTGTTTTGGTGTGGCGCCCTGCCCGTGTGATCAGCAATTTTATACCTAGTTTTGTGATAAAATTATAATGAGGGACTCTCATACATTTGTAAACATATAGAAGTTGTAATACTTGATTTGAATTGATCTATAATTATCAATTAAATGTATTTCTAAATGATTGCTATATAATTTTCGTCCATTCTTTTTCCTTACATTAGTTGGAAACCTCCTTAACTGCTGCCAAAAAACAGTTAGCCGATGAAACTTTACTTAAAGTGGATTTGGAGAATCGCTGCCAGAGCCTCACTGAGGACTTGGAGTTTCGTAAAAGCATGTATGAGGAGGTAACTATATATAATTTTACTTTTTGGAGGAATGGAGGTATCCCAAAAGGCTTTGTTATAACTGTGTATAAAAAAAAAATGGAAGAGATTTTGAAGGTAAATTATTCGACTCTGAAAGGCTGCATATAAGAGTTCAAGCTGTTACAGTAAACAGGATTGCACTTTATCTCGTTTGTGTAGGCTTGGTCACAGCAGTTAATTACTGTCACCCTGTTTAAACATTTGTATTAGTTACCTATTGCTGCCTAACAAATTACTTCAAAATTTAGCAACTTAAAACCACATACCTTTATTGTCTCACTGTTTCAGAAGGTCAGGAATCTGAGAGCTGCTGAACTGGATGGTTATGTTTCAGGGTCTAATGAAGTTACAGTCAGGCTTTCAAACGGGGCTACAGTAACTGCTTCCGACCCATTCACAGGCTGTCATGGCTGTCGGCAGGAGGTGTTGTTAGCTCAGCAGGGGCAGCTCCATAGGGCTGCTACAATATGACTTCTCCCAAGAGCAAATGATGAGGGAGAGAGCGAGAGCAAGACAGAAGCCTCGTTATCTTCTGTAACTTAATCCCAGAAGCGATATACCATCACTTCTCCATCACACATACCAACCAGGATACAGTGTGAATTCCAGGAGGCAGCAACCGTTAGGGGCCTGAAGGTGGGCTATCCACAGCATTTATAGTTATGTATGTATATTTTTAAAAATCAGTTACAAGCCTTAACATCTGTGGTCGAGCCTTGGAAGTTGAAGGCAGAAACTGTTGCCAAAAAAGAAGTAATGAAATTGAAGATGGAGTGTATATTTCCTCAAGATTGAAGAGGGTTAGAATAAACCCAAGGTGGAGAACGTGCAGTTGTTTTTGGAAGTAATATATAAGTTTGAAAACAGTGACTAACAATGATTTTAAAGTAGAAATTTATTGTATGAGTTAAAATATTTTTAATTGGAGAAAAAAAATCATAGAAATATGACCATTTTTATAACAAGTATTAAAACAAAGGTATTGTTGGGGTGAAGTGCACTCACTGGACAAGCAGTCAGACTTTGGACAACTCTCGAGTTGGTTTCTTGTTTAAAAATGAACCACCAATACCATTTTTTTCTTCAAGGAGTGGTTTGAGGATCAAAAGGGAATGTGTGTGAAAGCTCCTTGTAAACTATACTATCATATAATTGTTAACTACAGTTTTGCTTTTTAAATGGAGATATTTTTATATTAAAGTTGACTTAACATTTTTGTTTTGTTTTGTTAAAATTGTCCATTATCTAGCACTACTTAGTAGTTTTTATTTTAATTTTTAAAATTGCAGTTGACATTTAATATTATATTAGTTTCAGGTGTACAGCATAGTAGGTAGACATTTATATAATTTATGAAGTGATCACCCCATTAAGTCTAGTATCCACCTGGTACCATATGTATTTATTACAATATTATTGGCTGTATTCTCTATGCTGTACTTTACATCCCCGTGACTATTTTGTAAGTGCCAATTTGTACTTCTTAATCCCTTCACCTCTCCCCAACCCCCCTTTTATCTGGTAACCATCAAAATGTTTTCTGCATCTATGAGCTTGTTTTTGTTTTGTTTGTTTATTTATTTTATTTTTTAAAGATTTTATTGGGGAATTGGGGGAGGGGAACAGCGTTGGGTAATCAGGGAAGGGGAACAAATCATCTTAGCTGTAAGAGGGCGCAGCATCACTGGCCCTCATGTGGGATCCAAACCGCGTCCCTGCTGCTCAGAGCTGGTGCTCCCAAGTGAGCTGTTAGCCAGCTGAGCCACTCGGGTGGCCCTGTTTGTTTATTTTGTTCTTTAAATTCTACATATAAATATCACTACTTAGTGTGTGTGGACTCTTGCATTTTTACTGCAGGAGTAGGGTATTATTTTCTTTGCAAGTCACTCATTCTACATAAAACAATAAGTGAAAAACAGCATCAGTAAAAAGTAATTTAGTATTTTTAGAGTGGATAGCATCTTTCAGTGTTTGGTTTTTGCCTTTTTTGAGAATGGATTTTAAATACTCCCCTTTTTTTTAAAGATATGATTCTATTCATTAAATGTACTTAAGTTCCTTATTACAAACAGTTAAAGGGGCAAGAAAGAGGAAGGGAGATAGATGAGCAAAATTACTAGTAGGTGCTCAAGATTTATTGACCTAAACCTTTTATTTGCCTGTTTTTCACTTCATTAAATAAACGTGAACCCTGGGAGGTTAGTAGCAGAACTCGAATTTGAACCTGGTTTTCTGATTCTGTCAAGTGTATTTTCCTCTGCCAAGAACTGTTAAAAGAAAGATGAGGAAAGATAGGAAAACCCATGTTGTAAGATGATACAGAAACAAGAACTTAAGTGGGTTATATCGCCCTCTTGTGGCCTCTTTAATTATTGCCATTAAAGACAAATCTGTATTCCCCAGCTGGAAGCTGGAATGGAAATTTTGTTCTTGAGCTTGCGTTCCTCGCCATTCTAATTTGGGATGGTTCTTTAAAATATAAAGCAAAGGATTATGCTTACATTTCTATTCTTTAACAGTGAATTGCCATATGTACTTAAGATAGTAAAGTGATATTATTGTTAATAAGATTCTGTAACTGATATTGATACTTTAGCACCAGCCTTTAAAATAAGTCTTAGCTTGTCATGCGTACTATTGCGTCTTAGTATGTCTAAAAAGATAGTTTCATTATACATAAATCTACTAGTTGAAGTTCTCCTGACCAGTTTAACTTTTCATGTGGATTTTTTTCAGAGGTTTCCTTAGGATCATGAAGACAACAATTTAGGAAAACGGTTACCATTCAGTGTGCATAGTTATCCATGATTACATGGTACTTCAGTGAGTCTTACAGAGCATTCCTTGCCTTCAGAGAAATAAATAGCGATGCCATTTTCTGAAAAGAAACATAAAATTCCCAGGGCTTGAGATGCTACCATTTCTGTCATTAGTTCCATCTCAGGAATCTTCTCATTTGAAAATGAAGGCCAAAAAGTGTCTATTCATGTGCCTGCCCTAGGACAGACACAAGGAAGTTGGTGTGTGAAGCTGCAGATGGTTCTGACGTCACTCAGACTTGTACCTATGCAGCCATTTAAAGTAACTTGGTTTTATGTCATCCCCCCCTCAGGAGATCAATGAGACCAGAAGGAAGCATGAAACGCGCTTGGTAGAGGTGGATTCTGGGCGTATGATTGAGTACGAGTACAAGCTTGCTCAGGCCCTTCATGAGATGCGAGAGCAACACGATGCCCAGGTCAAGCTGTACAAGGAGGAGCTGGAGCAGACATACCATGCCAAAGTGAGCAGCCCCTCTGAGACTGGTTTAAACTCTTCCCGTTACTTCATAGTCACCCCGAAGAACAAGACTTGATGTGTGGTTTGTTCGGGTTTTCTTAAAGGAATTCCCCTAGTCTCCATGAATATAGAAAATGGACTTTTTTTAAAGTAGTTTATAAAGTAAATGTTACTAGAAATTACTCAAAGTAGGGTTATTCTAATTTGATCTGAGGGAAGGGTTTATCTTTTTGTCCCATTGATCATTCATGTCGTGTCATCGTAGTTAAACTCAAGCCATCTGAAGATACTTTTTTTCCAATAATAAGTATGACTCAAGTCACACATCCATTCAATAGTGAATGAATGCTGGGCTGCATCTAGTCCATGTCATTCTTGTCCTCAGGTTGTGACTGCCACACTTCAGACTTTTTTGAACAAAGGCCAATGGAAAGTCTCATATTTCTTCTTCTGCCACTATTATTCATTTAAAAATATTATAGAAACTTCCTACTTGTATTAGCAGACCATGCAAAACTCCATAAAATAACCAACAAATACAGGCTTTCATGGTAAATGATTTTACGCCAATGTGTTAAATGTTACATGATTTGATTAAAAAGAATTATTAGTGGAAGACTTTAGAAAATCAGAGTCATAGAGTTGTTGAAAAATATTTCCATTGCATGGCCTCAAGCTATTCATGTTGCTTTTAGTCCATTTTGTGAAGTGGTAATTGGCTGCTGAAAGAGAGAGCTCTTTTTTTTTCAAGATTTTTTTATTGGGGAATTAGGGGATGGGAACAGCGCTGGGGAATTGGGGGAAGGGGAACAGACAAGTTGCTGTTCTTTTGTTCTTCAGTGTAGTTGTGGAGGACGCGTCTTCACTCTCCCAAGTTGGCACCATCATTGTTCTCTTCCTGGGCGAGGCAGATCAGTCGCCGGCTTCTGGACGGCCGCTCACTGCGGCTGCTGGCTGCTCATGCTGGCTGCTGGCTACACATGGTAGCCCATGGCAACCCACTGCCACAGGGGCTGCAGCCTACACCGTCGCCGGCGACTCATGGCAGCCCAGCTCCAGGTTAAGCTGTTGTTCAGCATCTTAGCTGTGGAGGGCAGTGTCACTGGCCCTCATATGCAGGATCTGAACCGGGGCCCTCTGGCGTCCCAAGCCAGCTCTTAACCACCGCGCCACTTGGCCAGCCCAGGGAGAGCTCTTTTAAACTCCACATTCAGTTGTCTAACATGTATTCAGTGCTTGGCATCGTGCTGTACCAGGAAGGAGCTGACATAAGGGTCGGCTGGTCCCGAGGACTGGCCTTAAAGGGAGCCAGGGAAGACATGACGTACAGAAAAGTGTGCCCGAGATACATGCAGAGCCGCATGTTATGGGCATTTGGAGAATCAGGATACTATTTCCACCTAAGGAGCTGTTTTTCACTTCTGAAAGGAAGTGTTTCCACTTGGTTTGAAATAATCTATAAACTAGTGCTTTCTGCTAGTGCTTTACATTTTATATTAGAATTGGTGGGTTAGGGACATGTGATGTTAACATCACCATGGTTAAATTGCTACTGCAGTTTATTAGCAGTATTATCTGTGTGAGATATAATGGATGAAATATTGAAGTAGTAAACTTTGGGTAAAGACCCGGGTCTATTAGTGTTGTTAAAGCTCACACATTGAAAGACTTCAGGTCATTCATCCCACGTCAGTCAACTTCATGATGCTTTTCCTGTTTCATCAGCCAGTTACCAGCAGGGCTTAGGTCTGAGATGAAATCGCTTGAGATGACTCGTGCTTCCTCATTTGTTTGTTCTAATTCACTAGGTAAGACTAACTATGGTTTGCTTCCTCTTTTAGCTTGAGAATGCCAGGCTCTCGTCAGAGATGAACACTTCTACTGTCAACAGTGCCAGGGAAGAACTGATGGAAAGTCGTATGAGAATTGAGAGCCTTTCATCTCAGCTTTCTAATCTACAGAAAGAGGTAAGGAAGCATCTTACCCTAAGGAGAATTGAAGTTGAACTTGAAAGCCACCTCTACCATGGTAGTCAACCTGCTTTGCTCTGCCTGATGCCACTTGTCAGAGAGGCTGATGGTTTTCTGCACTCCGGTAGTGCTCCCCAGATTTTTTCATTGTGCATTGTGTAAACACCCTCCAAGCAAAAAAGACTGTTATTCCTAAATTACTAGACTACCCAGAGCTAAGAGAGCTGCCCTTAAGGAAGCTGCTGGTTTATTCCCTGGCCTTATACCACGACACTGGTTTTCTGACCCTTCCAGCAGCATCATCTCCACACAGTGCTCTTCCCAACACACTCCTTTTTCATGAGTTTGGAAACCGTAGTGAAGAAAACATGCAGAAATTCTTTGTGGGTGGTAAATGCATTGCGTTTCTAGACGTTCTCCCAGGGCATAAACTGCTGAGTAATTAGGATCTTGGGATTTAGCATTAATTCGTGTATTAGTTAAGAATTAAGTGACGAATTCATTCATTGGTAACTGAAGTGACATGACTGCGTTGCTGGTTGTGTGGGCCGGCGCCTGTCTGTACGTGGCAGTGCCTGAGATGCAGCTTAATGGTCTACACGGCACCGCTTGCAGTCTCTTTCAGCCTAAAGCTGACGTGGACACAAAGTACACAAACAACCACAGAAGTGCTCAGAATGTTAATAACCTACCGCTTACCTTAATTACTGGGAAAGTGACTTCAGCTTCTGTTTTCCTTAAGGGAGGGAATTTTATTGTTTTAAATTATCTACGAAAGAATGAACTTCATCTTATTCTTGATTAAGCTTTTCTTTTTCTTTTATTTTTAGTAATCTCTTTTTCTAATTATCAAATGGAGGACATTTATTGCAGGAATTGAGAAAACGAAGCAGACATGTTACATAACAGGGTGATATAAAAAATCAATTAAAATTGAAACTTGTACATTGCCTATTATGTATACTTTATTACTCATAACATAAATTTAAAAAATATTTTAGACCTATTTTGTCCTGATAGTAATAGTGTATTGAAGTTTTCATGTAACACTAAAGCTAGAAGGACTTTTGCGTTCACTGTCTGACTGCAGACCTAGTGGGTTTAATGACTTGCTCAGGGGCTGCACACTGATAAATGAATTTCTCTCCTGGCTCCCTGTTTTCGCTTTACACCCCATTTCTCTTCAAAGATTTTCTTATGGGAATTTAACAGATAATCTTTTTCCCATTATAGTATCATAACAGGCACCTTTCTGAAAATAGGCCTCTGTTCTTACTCTGACTTGATGTTTACTACTTTTCTTCATTTAATAAGTTGTATTCCAGTTATTCCCCTCTTTTTCAGTTGTACATTTCCCTCCCTTTTATTTATTCATTTATTTAAAGATTTTTATTGGGGGATTGGAGGAAGGGGAACAGACAAGTTGCTGTCCTTTTTTTCTTTTTTTTGGAGGGGGGGAGTTGGGGGGAGGGGAACAGACAAGTTGCTATTCTTTTGTTCTTCAGTCTAGTTGTGGAGGACGTTGCTTCACTGGCCCAAGTTGGCACCATCATTG
>NW_017731371.1:4504190-4590090 GCF_001890085.2 Hipposideros armiger
GAGGGCAGTGTCACTGGCCCTCATATGTGGGATCCGAACCGGGGCCCTCTGGCGTCCCAAGCCAGTTCTTAACCATCGCGCCACTCGGTCAGCTCCCTCCGTTTTATTTTTTAATTGTGGTTTGGCTGCTGCTTTATCCACTTGAGTATGCTGGGTTTAAGGTGTTTTTTACAGATGAGAAGAACAGACTTGTCCGTGGTCAAATAGTGGTAGGCTGTGGACTTGGTAGCCCGTCTTCTGACTCAGGCTCAGGGCTGTTTCCCTGTTTACCACTTAGTGGTGTTTTCATCCTTGCAAGATTTTATGTTTTCTTCATTTTAGTAGATTTTAATGATGTTAGGCAGAGCCCAGGAGCTGACTCCTTAGGAAACAGGAAAGAAGTACCTCCTTTAACCAGACGAGTTTTAAATTTCTCTGTCGGGGTCGGGGAGGGGGAAGTAGGGATCCTCTCCTACTACTATCAGATTTTATGATGAATAATATATCTTGAGTGATACCTTTATTCATTGATAAATTTTAGCCTTAGAAATATCATCAGAAAGAACAAAGGTATCTCTTAATCTTTTCTTATTGTATATCAGCAGATACTATCTGTTGTTGAGTCATCTCAGTTTCATCATGCTGCCTGTTAGGCCATAGAATTTCCTTTCAGTTTTGTGACTCATATTAGTGAAGTACTTCTTAAATTTTATTTAAAATTGACATAGCCTTTAAAAGGCGACTTTAGAAAATATTTTTAAATAATAGAAGGTGGCACTATTATGTTTTGGAATTAGGCATTTAATATATCACTAACAGCATTTTTCTCTTATTTCTATCTAGAATTTTTACTTGGGCCACATTAACTTCGTGGTCAGAGTCTGCTTGGCTTTCAGGAGGCTCCAGTGGCACTTGGGACAGCACCTCTAATTTTTGTTTTCCTAATACCCAGACTCTGGAAACTGCTATTGCAGCTAGAGCATAATAAACTAGCACAATAAACTGTTACATAATGTAAAATAAGGAAGACTAAAACCATTAAAAGTCAGCAATAAAATTGTAGAGTTAGAGGCAGAATCTTACAGATAACCTAGACCGCTTCATTTTCCAGTCGTGGATACCAGTTTTGTGAGTGTCAGAGTTGTGTATGTCGTTAATGGCAGAATTTGGAAGAATGTAGGCCCGTATCTCATGTTGCATTCTATGTATTTCACTGTATAACAGAAGTAGTGAAGTTATTTAAAATACAATTTAAATGTTTCTATTTAAAATACAAAATGGTTCAGAGTAATCTTAAAGCTTTTTTGTATGTAATTTTTTATATTTCCCTCTTAAAGAACTCTGTAGCATTAGAGGCAGACAAAGGGACATTTTGGGGTTTACAGGCTAGGCTTAGAGGGTATCTCTGATTCCTGGGTAGTTTTGTGTCTTATCAGTTCTGTTAGATTCCATCTTCTGCCCATTCTGTTCATCTCCCATGTGGGAGATAAAGTGAAGAGATTGATTAAAGACATTTTGAAGTTAACATATTTTTTCTTTTGGAGGAAAGAAAATATAAGAAGCCTGAGAGGAAAGATGGATTTCTCAGTTTATAGCATTTTTTTTGCAAATGCAGTTGCAGTCAACTTCTCCGAGGCAGGGATTATGTTTAGCATCACCCTTAAGATGGATGCTGCTTCTGCAATAAAATGTCAGATGCTACCCTGAATTGTAATTCATTGATTGATTGTTTATTTTTTAAACAGCCTTTTTATTTTGGCATAATACTAGATTTACCAAAAAGTTGGAAAGATAGTACAGACAGTTCCCTTCTCCCTCACCCAGTTTGCCCCCACCGTTAGCATCTTAGATTACATGGTACATTTATCAAAACTAAGACGCTGAACTGGTGTCTTACTACTAACTAGCCTCTAGACTATTTGGATTTCACCACATTTTTTGTTACTGTAATTTTTCTATTCCAGGGTACCACATGTGTCCCTAGTCTCCTCTGGTCTGTGACAGTTTCTCAGGCTTTCTTTGTTTTTCATGCATGACCTTGCTGGTTTTGAGGAGAGCTGGCCCAGGTATTCTGAGACTGCCCTCCAATCTGGGTTTGTCTGGTGCTTTTCATTTTTTTTAAGATTTTTTTTTTTTAAATTGGGGAATTGGGGGATGGGTACAGTGCTGGGGAATTGGGGGAAGGGGAACAGACAAGTTGCTGTCCTTTTGTTCTTCAGTCTAGTTGAGGACATTGCTTCACTGGCCCAAGTTGGCACCATCATTGCGCTCTTCCGGGGTGAGGCAGATCAGTCGCCGGCTTCTGGACGGCCGCTCACTGTGGCTGCTGGCCGCTCACGCTGGCTGCTGGCTACATACGGTAGCCCATGGCAACCCACTGCAGCAGGGGCTGCAGCCTACGCCGTCACTGGTGACTCATGGCAGCCCAGCTCCAGGTTGAGCTGTTGTTCAGCATCTTAGCTGTAGAGGGCAGTGTCACTGGCCTTCATATGTGGGATCCAAACTGGGGCCCTCTGGCATCCCAAGCCAGTTCTTAACCATCGCGCCACTCGGCCGGCCCTGTCTGGTGCTTTTCTTATGATCAGATGGGGGTTATGGGTTTTAAGTGCCTTTCTTGACACATCATATCAGGAATTACATGACATGCATGTCATGTCACTGGGGATGTTTCCCTTTCCACATTCTGTTCTTGAGAAGCAGTCACTAAGTCCAGCCCTCTCTCGAGGATGAAGGGCAGGAACTCGGCTCCATCCTGAAGTGGTAGTATCTACATTTATTAAGTGGAATTCTTGTGTAAAGTTTTATTTCTTCTTCCCCTGTTTATTTGTAAATTTATTCATTTATTTGTTAATATCAGCATGGGCTCATGGATCTTTATATTTTAGGTTATAATCCCATGCAACATTATTTATTAGCTCAGATTATTTCAGCTTTTGACATTGGGAGTTCAGATTGGCTACCACGTCCCTCTATTGTGGCGCACTTGTTTACTCCTTGTAGTCTAAGATGTTCCAAGCTCGTCTTGTATTTTCCCTGCTTCAGCCTTAGAGTCGGCCACTTCTCCAGGGAGCCCTGGTTATTGTTACCAGAGAATGGTATTAACATATAGAAATTGAGATGTGGGCTCTGAGTATGCTTGTTGGTACTGGGGTGTCATTGCTTCTAGGCTGTCCTGTGGACAGAGCTAAGTAATACATGTATGTATGCTAACCCATGTTTACACACGTATCTGTCTACTTGTATTTATATCAAGTTAAACACGAGTTCATACTACGTCTCTTCCTCTAACCCCATGCCGCAGATTTCATCTTAGGCTTCTTTCTCGCTTATCTGTAACTTTTCTGTCTCAGAATGAGAAACCTGATTTCTGCCATACTGTTTACTTATTTGTTCAACCCCAGTGCACATGTAAAGCAGTTTCAAAATTTTTAACCTGGACCCCTGTGAGAAATAAATTTCCTAATGACAGTGTAGTGTTTTTGCATAGTAGGTACCTTTCACAGACCACACTATATTGTACAGTTTTTGCATACTAATTGAGCGTGAGAGAGAACAGCAGTCCTAAAGAGACACGGTCCTTAAAGGGATAACCAGAATCCCTTTTCTTTGGTTTCCGAATAGCCCCAGCAATTCTCCAAAACATACCCACACTTTTTATTATTTTTTTAATCAGTGAGTTTATTTTGTCAATGAGTTTCCTATCTTTTTAGTTCTTTACTTTTGTTAACTTTATACTTCTGAGTTAAAAGGTTTATAGGGGAGCCAGACTTGTGTTGAAACCCAGTTTAAAATTTTGTTTTATTTGGCCAGATACAGAAAAATTATATGTACATTTATGCCACTTCCATTTGGTGACTATATCTTTTTATAGTCTTTTGTAAGCCAAAACTTTCCTGTGGGCTGTATATTATATTGGAGGAATTTTGGTGTTTAATTTATTAAAATCAAAATCTCTTGAATTCTAATGTTAGACATTCCTTAGCGTTCTATTTGCTTTCCAGTCCAGGAAGTGGTTTATGGTTTAAAATAGCTGCCTGTGCTAATGTTGGCATGTTCCTAGAAAGTAAATGCGTTCCCTTGAATCTGAAGTCTAGAGCATGTTTGGAGAGGATTCAAGAGCTGGAGGACTTGCTTGCTAAAGAAAGAGACAACTCTCGACGCATGCTGTCTGACAAAGAGAGAGAGATGGCGGAAATAAGGGATCAGATGCAGCAACAGCTGAACGATTATGAGCAGCTTCTTGATGTAAAGCTAGCCCTGGACATGGAAATCAGCGCTTACAGGAAACTCTTAGAAGGTGAAGAAGAGAGGTAAGTAAACTTAGCTGCCGCTCTACCTCATAGTCTAGTTTTTGCCCCTACCTTTTTTTAATTAAAAGTAAATAGGACTAGGTTTTATTTTTAAAAAACTAAGGCAACTTTAAATATTTTCTCTGTTATTACTTTTAAAACCTAGGTCATAGACGTAGGTAGTGATAAATCATATTTCTACCTCAGCAACGGAAACTGTTGCTTGAGCAGTCTATTATTATAATTATTATTATTATAAATGCTGGGCTGTGTCAGGATGGAGTCTTTCCTTTGAGATTTTAAATGTTTTGATAATTTAATTTTGTAAATATCAGAATTGCTGAAAGAGACTTTATACTTATTTTTCAAATGTGGTTAGTGTATAAATTCTTTTCACACCTATTCTCAGAAAAAAATTCCAAAGGAAAAGTATCTGATTTAGGATAAAAAGCCATTCCATTTCAGTATTACGTGCATTGTGATTGTGATTTTGTAAAAAAAAATATATATAGACATGATAAGATTAAGAAAAGTGTACTAAATATAACTAACAGTGGTTGTGGTAGGGTGATGGTAGATGGGATGATGACCTTCTCCTCTGCTTTCTAAACCTTTGGCGTTAATGGTTATGTTCTATTCCTAGGAAAAACATTCCAGTTATTATGTTAAAGAAAATTGATGGTGGCCATCCTGCTACACAGCAGTTCATGTTAGTTAAGATGTGTATCACCTTTGTCTAACAGACTGTCAGTCATGTTTTGCTTTAGCAATGCATGTGCAGGATATTAATACCCATTTTTTTAAGGTAGGAAGGGCATATGTGTTTCATACACAGAACGTTTTATTTTTCCTGTGTAGATTGAAGCTCTCTCCAAGCCCTTCTTCCCGTGTGACAGTGTCACGAGCCTCCTCCAGTCGCAGCGTGCGCACAACCAGAGGAAAGCGGAAGAGAGTCGATGTGGAAGAATCCGAGGCAAGCAGTAGCGTTAGCATCGCTCATTCCGCTTCGGCCACTGGAAACATCTGCATTGAAGAGATTGATGTGGATGGGAAATTCATCCGCTTGAGGAACACTTCTGAACAGGTAACAAAAACAGACCCAATTTTTTTGTCTAGCCAGGCTTTGCTGATTGGTGGGCTGTCTTGCAATTTGTCTAATTCCTCAGCCTTTATTTGGATTTAGTAGTCTTCACAGAATAAGAGTTTCCCTCCTTTTTATATAAATTTATGTAGAAAGTATTAAAATAGAAGGGGGGAAGAGGAGTGGTGCTCTTAGTGGTCAAAAGATTTTCTTTTTTTTTCTCCTTTTTTTTAAAATTGGGGAATTGGGGGAGGGGAAAAGTGTTGGGGAATTGGGGAGGGGGACCAGCCAACTGGGCAGCTTGTGGCCTCTAAGCTCAAGGTGCTGTGTTACAATCTTTGTTGCGGGTGGGCATAGCCACCATCCCATGCTGGAGTCAAACCGGCAGCCTTGCTGTTAAGAGTGCACGCTCTATCCACTGAGCCATCTGGGCGGCAAGGCAGCTCATCTCAAGGTGCCGAGTTCAGCCTTAGTTATAGGTGGGCATAGCCCACTGTGGAACAGGCAACCTTCTTAGGAGCACGTGCTCTCACCAGCTGAGCCATCCTGCCACTTGTTGGCAGCTCAGTTCAGGCACAACATCACTGGCCCATGTGGGAATCAAACTGGCGGCCCTGTTGCTCAGAGCTTGCGCTCTTAAGCTAACTCTTAACCAACTGAGCCACTTGGCCGACCCTCAAGATTTTCTGTTTTTTAATTATTTTTATTTATTTTATTTTTTTATTTTTAGCTGAGCCATATTGCCACCTGTTGGCAGCTAAACGGCAGCTCAACTTGGGCCGGAAATTGAACTGCTGTTGCTCAGAGCTTGCACTCTTTTTTTTTTTTTTTAAGATTTTCATTGGTGAATTAGGGGGATGGGAACAGTGCTGGGGAATTGGGGGAAGGGGAACAGACAAGTTGCTGTCGTTTTGTTCTTCAATCTAGTTGTGGAGGACATCACTTCACTGGCCCAAGTTGGCACCATCATTGCGCTCTTCCTGGGCGAGGCAGATCAGTCGCCAGCTTCTGGACGGCCGCTCACTGCAGCTGCTGGCCACTCACGCTGGCTGCTGGCCACATACGGTAGCTCATGGCAACCCACTGCCACAGGGGCTGCAGCCTACGCCGTTGCCGGCGACCCACGGCAGCCCAGCTCCAGGTTAAGCTGTTGTTCAGCATCTTAGCTGTAGAAGGCAGTGTCACTGGCCCTCATATGTGGGATCCGAACCGGGGTCCTCTGGTGTCCCAAGCCAGTTCTTAACCGTTGCACCACTCGGCCAGCCCCAGAGCTCTCACTCTTGAGCCAGCTCTTAACCAACTGAGCCACTTGGCCGGTCCAAGATTTTATTAGCCCTTCTTTACAGAGCCAGCACTTTTTTTCACTCCTGGTTATTTTGTCACAGTGGCCTTCCTAAGGATGAATTATTGTTACTCCCTGCTCTAGCCAGATTTGTGAAAAGCTGGTGTTTGGGTGTAAAGGGTGGGTATTCTTTCACAGCCATTAACTTTGCGAAAGGAAGGAAATATGAACCAGACTCAGATATATGCAGGGGGCCTTTTTCTCTGTAAATGAGTAAACTCATGCTAATGACTTAATTTGTATCAAGAATAGTATGAAACCGTCTTGAAATTATTTGTTTAGAAGTAAACATAAACAGGGAATTCTGCAGTTTTGAACTGGGGTTTTGAGAGCTCAGTGGTGAAGGTCCTCCCTGACTAGGCACGGGGCAGCTGGGGTTCCCCGGGGTGTGAGATGATGTCAGAGGAAGGCAAGTCTGGGGATGCCCGGGGCTGCGGTGGGATGGATGCCACTAACTGAAGGATACGCTCACGATTTGTCCAATGTTGTTTGTGAAAATTACTCTTTTTCTCACCAGAGCTATTAAAACTAATTTTTCATGTGGATGAAGAAACAATTTCGACGGGCCACGGGGTCCCAGCAGTTCTGATACTAAAGAGAATAGGCTCTAAGATGCGAAAGGAAAACGACATATTTTTTTACTTCCGTTTCTAAGCTTATTTGCGTATTTTGAAAACTTAAAGTAATTAAGTATTAGATGTTTGTAATTATGATTACAACAGCTAGATTGTATTGTGAATGTAAAAGACCCACCTGATTTAGCAGTGAATATGACCATTTAATTTGGTTCACAGCCGTTTTCTTCCAGTTTTGTCCTCTTTAAAATTAAGCACCTTAATAACTAAAGCTGCAGCATTGTTGAAATACTGTTTTGCTAATGACAAAGAAGCCATGTTTTCTTTTAATAATGGGAAAACATGAATCATAGGAAGACAGTCATAAAGCTAGTTTAACTGCCTGCATTGATTCATTTATTTGATTATTCTATAGCTTTTTTATATTTGAAGTGACCTTGTTCTATTTTGTTCTGTGATTAGGATCAACCAATGGGAGGCTGGGAGATGATCAGAAAAATTGGAGACACATCAGTCACTTATAAATATACCTCAAGATATGTGCTGAAGGCAGGCCAGACTGTTACAGTAAGTGAATGTAGTCATCTATTTAACTCCATGGTCTTAACTAACAGTTCAAGTAATTTAAGAAAATTTTTGGCTTAAAGAGAAGCATTTTAGAAATGGGCATTAAAACATCTTTGACATTATTAGGGAATCACATGTGCAATTAAAGACTGTAAAAGTTCTACCTTATTGAGAGCAGTAATTAACGATAAAAAGTGAAAGAATTGACCTATGAATTCTTTTTATTTTGCCTACTCTAGTAGATATAAAACAGTTGTCCCTTGACTGATAATAGTAGCTCAGTATAATTCAGGAGATCCTGCTTGGCGTAAAGGACAGTTAGGGAGATAATCTGTTGATACCTCAGTTTTGGGTGGGCATCAGAGCCATCTGGGTAGTGTTTTGGCGTCTAGGCCCCACCTCACCCTTAGTCAATCACCACCTCTGCTATTGGGACAGGGACCTATATTTTCAACACAAGTCATTAAGTGATAGGCACTGTTGTAAAGAGCCACGACTTTAAACACAGTATTTTAGCAAGAGCAACATGTTGTTCTTACATAGTATCTAAGGTTCTGGATTTACAGAGATGCGCTATGAGCCATTCTGACTATTTTGAGTTCTAAATGGTTCACTATTGCTATGCTCTAGATTTCACTTCTTCAATAGTTACTAAATATCATTTACTCACTTTTTGGAGATGTATGCTTCATTGAACAAACCCAAAAATTCTTTGCTTTTACTTAGTAAGTGATTTAGCGAACAGTAAAATCCATTAGCTTTGATACAGATTTTAAAGAAGTCACTATTTTCACCCCTAAAGAATGTAGAGATGACTCTCTTTATTGATTCTTTAAAAGAATATATTAAACACGTTTTACATTTTGATTGATAAACCTTACTATAGTGTTTTAAGATCCAAGGATCAACAGATTAGAATTTCTCTTGAAAAACGTGTATTTATAGAGCTTGACACCACATTGTGAAAATCAAATGCTAATTTTATAATAATGGGTAAAAATGGGAACAAATATCCTAAGTATTATCTTTTCTTCTCTTTAGTAATTACTATAGTGAGAGAAAATTGCTCGGTCTTATTATGTGTCTTATGGCGCTGCATAATGTAGTGGAAAGTATCTGATATTTTAATTCAGAAGATTCAGATTTAAGTGTGCTCTTCTTCTCTAAAGTAATGCGAAAACATGCCCATCATCTGCGTTTTCCCCTGAATGTAGTTCCTCAGGGACTAAACAGATATACATTCTATAGGTCTAATGGAGATCTCGATTATCATATAAAATAATGTAATGCATTTTTTTCTTTAGTAGCTAGCATTAAAGGTGATAAGAAACTCTTTGGAGCCTGGTAGTAGCAATAAGTGATCTGTAAAATTGTACAAGGCAACGGCAAAGATGAGTTTAAAACTCTAGAAGAAAAATAAGAGAACATAAATAGGTAATTTAAAATTTTCTTGTAGCCGCATTTAACAAAAGTACAGATGTGAAATTAAGTTTAGTACTCCATTTTATTTAACCCAGTATATCCAAGGTATTATCATTTCAACATGTGCTCAATATAAAAAATTACATCCAAAGAAAAAAATTACATCAGATATTTTACCTTCTTTTATCTAGCTGAGTCTTCAAATTTACAGATATCCTTACAGTAGATCTCAGTTTGGACTAGCCACCTTTCAGGTGCTCACTAGTCACATGTGGCTACCATATTGAACAACACAGCTCCAGGACATGTTAATTTTAGGTGAAACTACCCACTAAGATTACTGACTTTATATGATTATTATTACCACTAAGCCAACTGTATGATTCCACGTGGATGAGTGAAAAGTATTGTATGAAATTAGGAAAACACTAACATTTCACGTAATCTGAAAGTCTGCCCAGAGCCAGTTTCATTTTTCAGTTTTGAAAGTGCTCTGAGCCCTTTCCATTTATAATGCTGATGGGATATCTGGAAAATGTAAGTGAGCATCTAAAGAGGAAGGACTTGCCTAATCAATACATAGATTTTTCTTCCCATTTAAAACTATACCTGCTGTACCATCTCCAATCATCCTTTTGCTTCATATAGCCTTTTATTTTGTAAAACACTTTATGGGCTAGAAAACTTTTCTGTCTATTTTCATGTGACCTCTTAGAAAGACCAGGAGTGGTGGTAGCATCTCTACAGATGAGGACATTGCGTGTAGTGACTGGTCCAGGATTCACACCTACTTTTTTTTTTTTTTTTAATTTTATTGGGGAATTGGGGGCGTGAACAGCTTTGGGGAATAGGGGAAGGGGAACAGACAACTTGCTGTCCTTTTGTTCTTCAGTTTAGTTGTGGAGGACGTTGCTTCACTGGCCCATGTTGGTATTGTGATCATTGCGCTCTTCCCGGGTGAGGCAGATGGTCACTGTCCATTGGATGGTAGCTCGCTCACGGCAGCCCTCTGCAGCTTACGCCGTTGCCGGCGACTCATGGCAGCCCAGCTCCAGGTCGAGCTGTTTTCACCATCTTAGCTGTAGAGGGCAAAGCGTCACTGGCCCATGTGGGACCTGAACCGGCAGCCCTGCTGCACAGGGCTTGTGCTCCCAAGCCAACTCTTAACCAACGAGCTACTCGGCAGCCCCACACCTACGTTTTTTGACTCAAGTTTTCTCCACTTTACCCATACTTTTCTGCCAATAAGTGCGTAAAAAACATGGCAGAATTTCCATGCTTATGAGAAGGGAAATATAGTTATTTTCTTTGTTTTGCCTTTCAATAGCAGTCATGTTATCCATTGAATAATGGGTGATTTGTTCATTTCCTGTGTTCTTTTCGAAGTTCAATCTCAGATACTCCGGGGCATTGTGATACTTACTGGTCCCTGGTTGGAGACATACCAACTTCCGTTAAGAGGATTCTATTGGGTTGTCGGAAAAGTCATGACTCATGTTTGCGATAGATGGCAGTAGTACATTTTTGGAAGTACTAGAGTTATTCACATCTATGTTATTGCTATGTCATTTGACAGCTGACAGTTCTAGCTTCATTCTAAAAAAAAAATTGAGCGATTTGGTTGAGTTTTGGCGATTTTACAACAAGTGGAAGATGGAAGACCAAACTGCATTTTTGCCGTATTTTACTGTTTTACTTCCATAAAGGGAAGAATGCGTGTCAAGCTTGTGAAAAGTTGCGTAAAGTTTATGGTGACAAGGCTCTACAAGAACGTCAGTGTCAACGATGGTTCATGAAATTGCATGCTTGTGATTTTGATCTCAACCACGTTCCTCGGTCAGGGAGCCCCACTGAGGTTGATGACGACAAAATAAAGGCATTGATCAAGTCAAACCCACATTACACGGCACGAGAGATTGCAGAAACATTGAACGTCCATCATTCAAGCATTCACGACCACCTGAAGAAGCTGGGATATGTAAGCAAGCTTGATATTTGGGTTCTGCATAAACTCAAAGAAGTTCATTTGACGGCACATATAAACATCTGCAATATGCTCATTAAACATTAGGAAAATGATCCTTTTTTGAAGCGACTGATAACTGGTGATGAGAAGTAGATTGTTTACAACAACGTGGTGCACAAACGGTCTTGGTCCCGACGTGATGATTCGCCTCAAACGACATCGAAAGCAGACATTCATCAGAGGAAGGTTATGCTCTCAGTGTGGTGGGATTTTAAAGGTGTCGTGTTTTTCGAGCTCCTACCAAGGAACCAAACAATCAATTCGAATGTGTACTGTAGGCAATTGGACAGTTTGAACGAATCTATCATCCAGAAATGTCCAGAGCTTGTTAATTGTAAAGGAGTTGTGTTCCATCGCGACAACGGGAGACCATACACAAGTTTGATCACCCGTCAAAAATGATTGGAGCTTGGATGGGATGTGTTGCCACACCTACCATACTCGCCTGACCTTGTACCGTCAGACTTCCGCTTATTTCGCTCTCTTCAAAACTCCTTGCATGGTGTATAATGTTCAATTCAGATGAGGCTGTAAATCAGCACTTTGTTCAGTTTTTCGCAAATAAAGACAGGTCCTTCTATGAACGAGAAATTATGAAGCTCACTGAAAGATGGCAAAAGTTTATTGAACAAAACGGGCAATATATCATTGATCTTTGTTTTTTATATAAATAAATGACCTTTGAAAAACATAGACAAAATACTTCATGACTTTTCCGACAACCCAATATTAGATAGGCTGTCTGCTGTAGGAGTTTTGTGAGAAGTTAGTCATCTCCACAGCTCTTGCTGTAGGCAGCTGGAGGGGGTCAGAAAGCTCCCTTAACATGGAAGGATGGCCCGTAAAACCCATAGAATAATAGAATGCTAACAGTGAGAGCTAATAGTCTTTGAGCAAGCCCACCACTCTGTGGTCATCACTTGTTCCTCCCAACAAGCTCATGTATTATAGATGCTATTTCTGTCCTATTATATGGATGACAAAGGTAAAGTAACTTTCTCAAGGTCAGCTGACATGTAGAGGAGCCAGTATGTGAGTGTAGGTAGTTTCACTTCAGAGCCCTGTGTATCATCATTTTCATTTCTCAGATGGGGAAACTGAGGCCTAGATAAGCTCTGGGTTCTCCTTGACACAGCTAGTTAATACAGCAAGTCTGAAACTAGGGCACAGGCCTGAGACTCTAGGATCAGTCCTACAAGGTGTTCAGCTCTTGTCATAACATTGCTGTCATTGGCATGTGGGATGGCTGGGTTCTGAGTAGACTGATGTCCTTTTTTTCTTCCAGATCTGGGCTGCCAATGCTGGTGTCACAGCCAGTCCTCCCACCGACCTCATCTGGAAGAACCAGAACTCTTGGGGCACTGGTGAAGATGTGAAGGTTATATTGAAAAACTCTCAGGGAGAGGTATGGCCATTTTGTCGGTACCACTACAATGTCAGTTTCGTCTGCAAGTCCATTATGCAAGTGTGGTTTCTTTGCAAAAATCCAATTGACATGTGAAGTAACTGATTGCTTACATCAGACCAAGACTGCTGAGTAATTCAAGGTGAAGTTTACTTCAGATTTTAGAAATGAAAGATGAGTGTATCAGAGAGTACTGATTATTAGCACAGCCTCGAGTCAGCCTGTGTTCAGCATCTGTCTTATGACTTTGGGCAAGTTCCTTCACCTTTCTTAGTTTTCTTATTTTAAAATGGAGATGATAAGACAGTTAATATAAGTGAGATAATATTAATATAATGAGAATATGAATGAGACAATCCTTGGGAAATGCTTGGAACAGTATCTGGCCTCTAGTAAATGATTATGTTATCAACTTTGTTACTAGCTCTCAGACTGTTTGTGAAACTGATTGAAGATCTGCTTAGGGTATGTATTTTCAACATGCCAGTCCTAGAATTCTTATCAAAGAACCTTACCTACCCCCACTGTCATGTAAAGGCACCTCGGCACCCCCACCACCCACACACCCGCCTAGAAATGAGTGTCTGCAGAGGAAGGAATGGTTGCAGGTCGATCCAGTGTTCCCCTCGGGTTCCTTCTGCACCCTCATATGCCACGCGGACCTCCACCTGCGTCATGCTTGCCAGGCTGTCCTCTCACTAGAGCAGTAAGCACAGTGAGAACAGGACCTATTCTGATTTTTTCCTGGCAGTGTGCCTGGCGCATAGTAGGCATTCAGTAAGAATTTACTGGATAATTTTTTTAAAAAATCAAACATGGACCTTCACTTAAGTTCAGAGAAATGAAGTAATGAGCAGTATTCTGTTGGGATCTGTGGTGTTTGCATGAGAAGACCTGTGCCTGGCCACCTTCCCACCCACCCCCCTGTGGATGTCTGCTGGTGCTTAGACTGCTCCTCATAGGGAACTCATTGTCTGCCCAGTGAAGAGGCCCCTCATCTCAGACTGAGGCTGAAGATGAAACGGCATCTGCTTTTTCCTCTCTGCACCTCAGTGTAGTAGTGTGAGATTTGGGGTGCATCTGGGAATTCACCTCCCACTACCTGCCAGGTTCTCAGGGTCGGGGATGTTCACAGACACCTCAGTAGACCACAGACGTCAGGGGCCTGGATCTGCCTCCTGTTCTCTGTGCGGGGGGCCTTGCTGGCTTCTGCCTTCAGCACTTTGGGGTCCTTCCCAGCTCTCACTGGTACTGCTGCCCCAGAGCTGGGATTGCCACAGCTCCTATGCTGCTGACACGTGACACTGGCAGAGGACATGTCTGTTTCAGAACAATGTTACGAGTGGTGGTTTGCTCAGATTGAAAAGCGCTGTTACAAAGCAGGTGAAATAAGCTTTTGTGAGCCATCGAATCGAGTCACTGTCCATACATAGTGTTTTTCTGAGTGAAAACGTTCCAAGTTCAAAATCATCTTGACAGGAGGCTATCTGGATGCAGTGGGCTTAAAGGCTCACACAGTAGGCACAGTGACATGTGAACAAAGCGGACACCACGCCGTGGGATATGTCCTGAGGCAGTGTTACCCACGACGTTCCCCAAAGCCAACGGAAGCCCAGGTTGCCCTTCGTCATTCAAACCACCGGCTGTCAGATGGGTTGTTCGGCTTGTCTTTTCTTTTAACACACTTCTACTTCCTGCTTGCTAGGCTCTACTAAGTGACTTCTGTCAGAAGTAAGGAAAGTATCAGGAATGTAGTTCTCCTTTATTCCTCTGGTTGTCACATAAGTACTTTTGGTATTTATTTATTTAGTTCTGTAAGAGCATGTTTATTAGTAGGTCCCAGACCATATTTGCAACAGTCTGTAATTACCACCATAAAGACCACTTTTCTGTAATATTGAAGGTAATTGGCTCAAGTCAGTTTAATTTTTTATGTGTATTTTCTTCTTGCTGCGTCATGAAAAATGTCAGGAAACCCAGTTAAACTGGCTTTAAAATAATTGGAATATCTGATTTCACAGAACCAAAAATCCAGAGATTGTAGTCTTGATCTATTGGCTCACCAGTGTCTCCAGAGATCTCTCTGTTGTCTCTGCTTCTCGAGTGGTCTCCCTCGTGGATTGAGGGTGGCTGCCGGCTGCTCCTGGAGGGGCATTGTCCGGGCTTCTTGTGGGAAAGAGCAGCTCCCCCCAGGAGGCCCCCATCTTGGGCTTTAGTCTCATGTAGCAGCTCGGGTCCCATGCCTCTCTAAACCAATTCCTGGAGTCAGGAGGACAGTCAGAGCTTGAGCCTTCTTCCCCACTCCATAGCTGGGTCCACCTGGCTCCTGTGACACACGTGTCACATCTCCATGGGAGAGATGGGCACTCCTGTGAAACTGGTGGCTCCTACTGAGAAATGAGGGAGGGGGTGCTGGATGATTAAAAACAGCAAATGTCACCATGGTAAATAAAATATTTTTGTATGAGGGGAGTAAAAAATCAAGCAGTTTCTGTGTACCTTCCAGAATATAGGCATAACTGAAACTTTTGTAGATGCAAGTGATTCCTTATACAGAGATATCGGTTTAATTTTCAGCTCCTCCATTAACAGAAACCTCCCTGGTGTGTAGCATTTGCTGATTTCTATGGTGTAACTACTCCCACTGTGGTGATTTCAGGCTGCCAACAGGCCATTACTGAGCAGAGTTGTGAAGAGACGAGCACATTAGTGGTTCTCGATGGTCTCAGGGCACTAAATAGATTGAGATGGGTGTGCCTTTACGTGCCCAGAGCGCTACAGGGCAGACCGATACTGCATTTTATAGAGATCGTTTATGTGTGTCTTTCAGGACACTTGATAGGCTGGGGTGTCTTGCTGAGGAATTTTTTTGGTAAAGACACTTATCTACTATCATTGTGGACTAATAACATAGTTTCCTGGGCCTGAACCTCCTAACAACTTTTGGTTTTAAATTTGTTATATTATTTTTCTGTCTAAATTTTTAGACATTATTTAGCTCACTCATTTTCCATACAGGCTTTCTGCATTAGAGTAATTGGTTTTTAAATGTTGTCAAATGAAAAGTGCTTAACTGCGGGCTTATATTAAAAGTAGTTATGTTGAAGTAATTCATAATTAAAGAAGTTGAGCAAGTTGCTGTTTTCTAAGCATCTCATTTGAGGCTAATAGTCTTAGGTCCCATCATGAGCTTTAAGAGCCAGTGCTTCCATATGAGACGTGTGTACACTGGCACCAGCTGCTAGAAGCTAGAAGGTGAGAATTCTTAACAGATTTTTTCCCTTCTTTTAAGATGAGTTGCGGAAAGCTGGGTACTTTGAAACTTTTTGAAAATCTTTTCTGTTTTGTATGCCACCATACCCCAATCATATCTTAGTTCTAACAATTGTAATTGATTTAAGGAGCCACATGCTTTTTTATGAACGTTAAGTAATTTGGTTACAGCAGGCTGATATTTGTGAAATGGCTATTTGGGTATACATAGACTGATCTCACAGAATTGAAGTTTCTGGCTAATTGAGAGACTCAAAATGGTCCATCTTCCCTGGCCTTGGGGAATTATCAAAATTCCCCACAAAATACTACTGTACTACCTTACTTCACTCACAGAATATATCCTTGGACATATTTAAAATTGAAGTCTCATTTCTGTGATACTTTTGGTTTTCTTCCCCTGCCATTTTAAACGAGCTGGTCTGTGTTAAATTTCAGATGAGCTTTGACATTATGTTAGTCCTTCCTCTTCCTCCAGAGAAAGGAGTTGTCTTTCGTGAGTGACTTTAGGACATGGTAGAGTAAAATTGAGTGCCCTGCAGCACGAGAGGACACTCACTCATGGGCACCACATCATCAGGGCAGCCTCATTCTTAAACAGAAACACTGCTGCATTTGTGCAAGTCAACGTTCTCTACAGGAAAGTCAGCTGTACATGGCCTTTCGCTAGAAAATGGAAATCTCCTGCCAGCGAATGCCAAGAGATTGCGGGATACACTGGAACTTCACTAGTATGTTAGTATTAGTAAATAGGGCTCATTTGTCTTGATTCCATTTCATTCAAGAGGAACCAGCTATTTTGAAGGAATGTGAAAAGAGATTTTTCTTTTCATCTCATTCATCGGGTGGTCCTGTTGCCACCATGGTCCCTGAGATCACAGCTGCTGGCCTCCGACTTCATTTTATTCAGCATTTATTTAGCACCTTCTCTTTGCTAGGAGCCTGAGAGCTGTACTCTGAATTCATGTTGAGTGTTACAAGAATTTGGTATGCCAAATCATTTGCAGAATTCTTAGTAACAGAATTGGATACAAAGCAGTGGTAACTTGTCAGCAGATATTTCAAATGGATACCAGGAGCTCCCCTGCAAGGAATAACGAAGATGTAAGAACTGCTACTAATTATGCAAAAATTCATGTTCAGTAGCTAAAGCTGCTGATGAACCATTTAAAAAAAAGTGATGTAGGAATGCTTTTTCTTAAACTTAAGCAAAGAAAGGTTCTCCTCCCCCAAACCGTGTTAAGTGTGGTTTTTACTTAAAATCAAACTGCTCTTGTTTCTAGGAGGTCGCTCAGAGAAGTACAGTCTTCAAAACAACCATACCTGAAGAGGAAGAGGAGGAAGAAGAAGCAGCTGAAGTGGTTGTTGAGGAAGAAATTTTCCACCAGCAGGTGTTACTTCAGTATATTTGTTAAAATTTTATTAACAGAATTACATGAAAACCAAGATCAGTAGTGGAGTTTGGTTTTACCCCCTATTACTTGATGAACCAGATCAGTGATCTACAAGTGGGATTTGTTTTTCCAGAGGGGATATTCCAGAGAGTGTGTTAGGTACTGGAAGAGAACGTTAACACCCCTTCTCTAACTTTTTTCTCATATCAAATTTCAGTTTTGACTTTTGTTTTATAATGTACATAATATGTTGTGATAGGACATGTGTATCACTTATAAATAAGTATATACAGATTGGAATGCTCAACATTTTTTTCAGGGTTCTGTGATGGAGAAGTTTAGATCACTATATGAGAGCAAACATCTGCACATGAACTTTAAAAAATAACAAAGCAATATTCAACTTCAGTATGAAACACAATTGTTGCTATATTAAGTTCCTCATCATCTAATTGCAAGACAGATTTTAGCTGATGCTTGGGCTTTTGAGAGCCCTTGAAATAAAGAAACTCCAAATTTGATCTCAGTTAATTAAGTTGGAATTATTAATAACTAATGAGCCTTCAGTTTATATTCTCAAGCTGTTTGAGCCTGATCATTAATCAAAATTCCTATCCTTATCCTTAAAAGACTCCGTCTCCAGGCTTATAAAGCTGTTCGTTTTGCTTCATTAGCCCCAGTCCTACTCCAGACAGCCATTATCTTAGGTGTTCAGCACCATGGTTGAGAACCACTTGAGGTAGGTTCTATGAGGTAGAATGTATTTTTGGTTTGGACTCCTGCTCATACATTTTGGAGGAATAGTTAAGAACAGGTATTTTAGGCTTGATTTAATACGAAACAAGCACAGGATCCATTTTCTCCCCTTAATAGAAGCATTATAATGACTGGAAGTAGAATAACAATGTAAGATGTCTCAAGGTGCCCAACAAGTGGCTCTGATCAGGAGTCCAGAAAGTCAGATGCTGGAGAAGGCTCTGGGCCCCTGAGTAGTTGAGAAGATCTCTGGGAAACGTGTTTGCCCGGTATTTTGAAGGATGCGCAATTATTTGGGTCTGAGAAGGCAGATGACGGTGTTCTGAGGGTGTTTGAATGATCTGTTGTTATATTAACAGACCACTCCAAAACTGAGTTGCTTAAAACCGTTTCTTACTTTCCACGATTCTGTGGTTTGACTGGGCTCAGTGGGGCAATGTTTTGCTCCACACGATGGAGACTAAGTCAGTCACGCAGTTGAATTCAGCTGAGAGCTCGGCTGGGGCTGAGGTGTTTTCCACGGCTCTCTCCATGGGGTTTATCACTTGGTAGTTTAGCCCAAGCTTTACAACATGGCAGTTGGCTGCCAAGAGGGTGGAAGCAAAGAACACTAGGTCCCTTAAAGCCTGGGCCCAGTGCCGGCCGAGTGGCGCGTTGGTTAAGTGCTGGCTTGGGACCCAGCTCTGAACAGCAGGGTCCCATTTCGGATCCCACATGAGGGCCAGTGACGCTGTGCCCTCTATAGCTAAGATGGTGAACAACAGCTCGACCTGGAGCTGGGCTGCCATGAGTCGCTGGTGACAGCGTAGGCTGCAGTGGGGCTGGCCAGCAGCTTTCGTGAGCCACTGTGAGTGGCCGTCCAATGGTCAGTGAGTGACTGCCTCACCCGGGAAGAGCACAATGATAATACCAACATGGGCCAGTGAAGCAAGGTCCCCCACAACTAGACTGAAGAACAAAAGGACAGCAACTTGTCTGTTCCCCTTCCCCGATTCCCCAATAAAATCTTTAAAAAAAGCCTGTGCCCAGATGTGGCACGGTATCTCTCCTTACCATATTCTCTCAGGCAAAGGAAGTGCAAAGGCCAGCTCAATTCCAGGTAGGGGAAACAGTCTACTTACAGGAGGAGAGTGGCAAAGAATTTGGGATGATCTTTAGTTCTTCATAGGGGAAATGTCAAGACTGAAACACCAAGCGTATCTGCCCGTCCTGCCATGTCGTAGGGTGTGTGAGAGGTACATGCAGTTGGAAGGTGTTAAATTGACGTAGTGTGGAATGCCTAGGCAAGTAGCCACCCCACACTTTGGTGCAGAGGAGAAACTGAGACTTGAGAAGGGAGATTGCAGACACTGAGCGACTACACAGATGGAGGTTCATTAAGGCATGGTGGCTGAACTTGGGTGAGAGAAGGAAAAAAGAAGGTCAAGATGCGTGAGGTTTTTAGCGTTTGTGATCAGAGAAAAGTGATATCAGGCTTTAAAAGAGGGAAGGTGGAAGGGCAGATCAGCGAGTTTGACTTCACATGAGAGGAAGAGTCCAGGTGGCTTTTGGAGCTGATGAGAAGTTTTTGTGGTGACCTTCACATTTGAGGATGAACCCAGTGCAGATGCTTTGGGATGTGAAAGCTGGGGGTCCAGCCAGTGTGTTCTCTGCTTGGTTGTTCAGAGGGAGTCCACTGATCTCCTGTTTCCTGAGCTATAGAAGGAGGTTAGTGAACCGTGGTTTTCAACTTTAGGTATATATTGGAATTACTTAGGGAGCTTTAAAATCTTATAAAAATACTCTTACCAGTTAAATGAGAAATTCTCATTTAATTGATTTAGGGATCAATATCAGAATTTTTTTTAAAGCTCAGGATCTGAGTGTGCAGCTGGAGTTGAATCACTGTTCTGGAATTTGTTGGAGTTTTCTGGAGAAGTCCCTAAGAGACGGTTAAAAAGGATAAGTGGGAAATGATGAGGGTCCATTTGAAGATAGGTAATAGGGATTTGTAGCATCTCTTGTCTTACTTTAAAATACTGTGATCCGTTTTCTCAGCACTAAGTTTTCTTTCTGTTTTCCTCATCAGGGGGCCCCGAGAACATCCAATAGAAGCTGTGCAATCATGTAAACTTTTCAAGTCAACGGTCTTCCTCGAAATAAAGAAGTATGGTAATCCTTACATACAGTGCAGAGCATTCTCAGAAGCACAGAATATTTTTATATTTCCTTTATGTGAATTTTTAAGCTGCGAATCTGATGGCCTTAATTTCCTTTTTGACACTGAAAGTTTTGTAAAAGAAATCATATCCATATACTTTGTTGCAAGATGTGAATTATTGACACTGAACTGTGTACTGTTTGGAAAGGGTCCCTCAAATTTTTTGACATTTTTTTGTATGTGTGTTTTTTGTTTTTGTTTTTGGTTTTTTTTTTTTAAGTTCTTGTGAGAAGGGGAGGGTTGGGTCGATAAACCACTGTGTGTTTGGGCATAATTTGAAGATTGCTTCATCTAGATTAGCAATCTGCTCTTGATCATTCTCTGCTATATATAACGGTGCTGTGAGGGAGGGGGAAAGCATTTTTCAATATATCAAAATTTTGTACTGAATTTTTTTTGTAATAAACAATCAAGGCTACAAATTTTTTTTAAAAATAGAAAAGAGAAATTTTGTAAGATGGCAATATTAACCTAATCATGTAAGCACTCTGGATGAAGGATTCCACAAAACTTTGTTTTATGGTTACTTCTTCTCTTAGATTCTTAATTCATGAGGGGAACGGGAGGAGGGGGAGGGGGAGGGAAGGGTTTCTGTTAAAACGCGTTAGTTGTGTTTTTTTAAGATAGTGTAACTTGCTTAAATTTCTTATGTGACATTAACAAATAAAAAGCTGTTTTAATATTAATCTATTGTCTTTTTAAACTTGTGCTCAGTGCTTTCCATTTTTTAGCTTATTAACAATAAGACCTTTCAAAATGGAAACATAGGGGACTGTGGGAAAAGACACTGAGGAAGATACTTCTTTTAAAGGGGAAAAATGGAGATTATGTTTCTACAACCTAGTTTTGCTATATTTTAAAATAGGGAAAAGATTGATTAAATCCACCTTTTAGAGGAGTAGGGTACGAATGACATGAAATGGGCAGGCATGTGCTATGTGGGATAGCTGTGTTAGGTATGGTGGTAATTAGGGTGTCATTTGTTAAAGGTTTAGGGAATTTTTGTCTTGTGATTGCTTCTGCAAAGTGAATTCATCTTGTAGAAAGTAGAATATCTGAACCATACCCAACAGATGATAACATTGCAGAAGCTAACCCAGAGTCCATGTTTGCTTTTCTCTTAAAATATTCCTGCAGTAAGCTGTGCAAAGACTACAAGCTTTCACTTGAAAATAACTCACCAGGTCCCAGAACTACTGTGCTCTGCAGATTTACTGCGTACTCTGGTGCCATGCAGAGACACAAGATAAATGCTCTGTTAGAAATTTTGTCTGGTGAAGCAGATGAAGTGATAACTTCTCAACGCAGATTTATCTTCAGAATGAGAATGGCAAAGCAGTGTATGGCCAGACCTGCTGGAAAACTTTGCCACAAGGTGGGGTTCTTGTCATCAAAATTCACCCCAGGCACTTGATTGCTGGCTAAATTAGGTTATAGAAACCAACACTTTAATTAGTTAGAATAAGAAAAATTGGCAGTTATGATGCAGAAGAGGAGTATATACTCGAGTGAAATTTAGAGTAAAAATCTAGGACTCAGTTTTGTGCCTGTGTCTGTGTAGGTGGTACATTAAGTGTATTCAAACTAACAAACTTTAGATGAAATTGAGGTTTCTGAAAGTGAGCTGCCCCTACGGCTCTTCCACAGAACATTAGAGAGGCAGAGGGCCGGAGCACAGGCTGCCTCTGTGGATTAATGTGTCCTTGTCAGTGGAGGTTGGGGATATAACATACAAAAGTGCATTTCTGGACTTACTGAACTATTTTATAACAAGTATGAGCTCATCTCCCCTCTCACCCTTACCCCATTATATCTTTGATTATTATATTTTCACCACTATTTTTATTCAGATCTATTTTTATTCCTTTTGTTCTGCTCTCATCTGTTTTCTTCTGGCTGTTCTTATTTTGTTGAATATTATCTCCATTCGCCGTTCTTCCCTCTGGGATTTCTTGTAGACTTCTATTAAATCTATCTTTTCATGTTTTAGATTTTTCTATGCTGTATTCTCAGTAACCACTTTGTATTTATCTCACTGATTCTGTTCTGAGCCCTGTGTAAGCTGTTTGTCCCACCCATTGAGTTTCTAATTTCATTGATAACTATACTTTTCATTTCTGAAGTTGCCTTTGATTTTTTTTCAAACTAGCCTTTCTTTTTTCATTATAGTTTCTATTCTTTTAAAAACCACTACAATAAATTCTTTTGCAGTCTCTAATTAGTCCTTTTTTCTTGCGTTCTTAGGGATGCTAATGTTTCTGTTAGCGGCTCCTGCCAATTCCCCAACGGTGGGTTTACTTCATCATGGGGTTTTTAGGATTGTGAACTCATCTTCAGCAAGAGTTGTTTATTTTGTGAGCGGTCTATGTCCCAGAGATTTGATGGTGTTGCTATGGAGTAATTTGGGGGTTTCCTGTGACAGCTCCCCCGTGATTGTAATGTTTTATTTTTTTTTCATGTGGTAGTGAAAATTCACTACGACACTGTATCTAGGTATTATCTATTTTTCACAGGTTAACGCCCCTAAGTCCCCACTAAAGTTTGCCATTGCCCTGGACTGGCCGGCGGCATCCTGGTGGTGTGAGGGGTGGGAAGCACTTGGTTCTGTGCTTTATGCAGCGGCCCCTGAGCTAGGTCCGCTCCTTCGGGGCCTCAAAGCCACCTTTCCTTTCCCTAATTCCCAGTGCCCGAGGCTTCTGTTTCAGACTTTGAGTTCGGTTCTTTGTTCCTTTATGGCATCTGGATATTTCTTGCTCTTTTAAGCTTGACTGTATAGTGCAGCCAAAATTTAGTTATATTTTATCAGTTTTATAGTGGAAGGAGGGAAGGTCGCCCTTGTCAGTTTAGACAGCCATGATACATAAATACATACACACAATGACTTGCACGTGTGTATATTTGTGAGATATGATTATCCTAAGTCATGTTTCTCTTGGTTTCAATCTCTTACCCACCATCCCTTCATCAAATCTTAAATTTACCAAGAAATTTATCTGAATACCCCTTCTCTTTGTGGCCAAAACACAGGTGAAAAACAAGATGAGAAATTGCAAAGAATCTTTAAATAATCCATCTTTAAATAATCCATGCCTCTGGATTATTGGCTCCTACACAAAATGCAGATCTTTTTAGTTCTAGTGCACGAAGTAGCGTCACGGATGTGAATTTTAGGAGGTTCCACCAGAGGAGAAGGACTTAGGGTTCAAACTTTTGAGTCCCTGAAGTAAGGTTCTGGTGTTCCCATGATACTTATTTGGCAAAACTCAGAATTCTGAAATTGGGGCTGACTCGTCTTGCCTCTCCTACCAAAAAAAAAGAAAGAAAGGGCACCGGAGGAGGTGGCGTTCTAGATTCTGTTCCTGCCATTTGCCTGCTTTATTAAAGGGTCGTTAGAGCCAAATTGAGGGGAATGAGGAAAACATTTAGGCAAAATACGTGTGAAACTCAAAAGATATTTCAGGTTATCAGAGCTTCACATTAAGTGTCACCTGGGAAGAATAGCTAATTCAGAGGACGATACTGGGAGTGGGTGCTCCTTGCTGCTTTGGAGGGTCAGAGCGAGGGCAGAGAATAACCTGATAGTCGAAGAGCCTGCACAAGACGAGTGGAATCAGTTCACTTCCTACCTCCTGCCCCTCACTCCCACACTCCTGTGTTTCCCTTCACTGTTAGCAGCACCGTAAATCCTGTCTCGTGCTGACATTTCTCCAGAGACAAAATGCACATCTCAGTTTAAGGAGACAGCCTGCCCAGTACCTTAATTACTTTATAACAATAAAACGCGTACCCGCCTAGATTTATTATGTCAGTGCTTCCTCCACCGATCTGAATCGGAACTTGCTTGAAGTGCCAGCCACATTTGCTCTTAGAGAAATGCAGCTCTTGTTCCATTTCAGTGGTTTTTATACTTCCTTGGCTGTGTTTTACTTCACGTGGGCCCCAGTCTGTGGATCCAAAAGATTTCTCTGCATTTTGTATGCCATTTTCTTCGATACTGGTGTTGATTTCTTTGAAATAAGAAAGCCCTCACTTGCCCCGTAAGCCTTCTTTTGTGACCCACTTGGCCCACAGCTGTGTACCTAACCCTCTCTGCCACCAGCACCTGCCAGCCTTCTGCATGTGTCCATGGGTCCAGCTTTGGGCGCAGACCTCCCCATATGATTGTGCACGTACCTTCACAAGTATTTAGTTTTCCCCAGTGTTTTTCTGTTGTTGTTGTTTTTTTTTTTTTAGCTGAGCCATCCTGCCACCTGTTGGCAGCTCAGCGTGGGCCGGGAATCGAACTGGTGACCTTGTTGCTCAGCGTGAGCTCTTAACCAACTGAGCCACTAGGCTAGCCCCTTCCTCAGTGTTTTGTGACTCGACCTGGATAATTTTTTTCCAACTATCTGGTTTGGTCTGTGAATACACTCGGGTATTTCCACAACCCCCTTCCATGTAGTCCTGTGTCCCATGACGTAAGTGTCCGCTGTGTGACCACCCCAGAGGGAGACATGTCTCATTGTGTGAGTAGGTCTCAGCTCTGGCAGAAACTGGCTTTCTAGCTTCCTGGCAGAGAAGGATCTTCAGAGGACTTGTTTATTATCTAGTTTCCCGAACTGTGAGTCCCAAGCCACTTGTTCCTTTTCTCTCTTTTTCCCTCCTTTTTTCCCATCTGAGCGCGGGAGCCTCCCAGCTCACAGCGCCCTTGAGCTGTGCTCCTGTTTCACTGAGCCGCCTGTCAGCTGGCGCTTTCTCTTCCAAAGCCTGGGATGTGACCCAGCCTTCCCCTTAGCTGCCAGCTCCCCACTCCTTTGTTAACGCTGCCTTCCAACGGGTGTCAACAAGGAGCTGAACGCAAGCTCCTCCTGGCGCCAAGTTTTCCTACGGACCGTTTTCCCAGCTGCCCGATTAGATCATTTCTCAAGGTTTTGTCCTGCTAAGAGAAAAACTGTTAGGAAATTTGAACCTTGGCAAAAACAAGTGCTGAAAACATTCACTGAGTGGCTGTTGCAAAGTTCTCACCATTCTGTGTCATAAAGAGATAGAGGGGCCTGGGCCGAACTCTGAGAGGTGCAGCCATGGAGTCACCAGGGAAAGGGGTGCTTCTGTTCCCAAATCCAGGGGGAGGGGGCGCCTTTTGTGGAGAAAGAAGGGTTTGGGCACCAGAGTGGGGTGCTTTGGGTGACTCAGGGTGACCTCATGCCAGAAATTCCGATATGAGCCTGAAGTTGTTGTATCATGTACTTGGGGGAACTTTTGGGGACCCAGCTAAGAAACTGGTGGGGACAGGGTTCTGGAAACACAGACTGTTCTGACACTGTGGAGAGCCCAAAATATCACATGCTGGTCGCTTCCTTACACATGGAATAGTTCTATTCTCCTGGAGGAGGAGAGAAAAGCAACACAGGATCCAAAAAGAGGGAGGAGGAGGGGGACGGGAAAGCGTCATGTGTTGAATGTTCTCAAAGCCGGGCACTCTGCTCGGAGTTGTCACGCTACCTTGCAGCTCTCAGCACCACGCCGTGTGAGTGGCGGTGTCCTTGTTTTGCAGATGGGATGCCGTGTCCAGAGGTTAAGTCATTTATTCACTCAGCCATTCCTTCAGCCACTCACGGGGGGATTTGGTTGGCCAGGCACTGCACAGCAAGGCAGCAGGAATCCCAAGATCGGGGACCCCGTTGTTTTTCTGGGAACTCGGTCTGATCACACTGGTGATCTATATCTTTGACAACTATGCCCATTCTGCTATCCTAGGCAGCTGTCTGAAAATAATTTTTCATTTACAAATAAAAACGGTGCTATTCATGGTCCAAATTAATAGGAACAATTCCAACCATCAGATAATCCCCAGATCCCCATTTTAAATCTCTGTTGTTTCAAATGTTCTTCAAATTAATGGCAAATGTAATAAATACGGTTTGCACGGTGCAGTTGAGAAAATGCTTTCATGTAGATGAGGCGATTTGTGCCTCTCAGCCCCTGAAGATGTGACAGTCCAGAGTGGGCAAGGCCTTGGGCCCCGAGCTCCTGCTCTGATGGTCTCCCTCCCACGGCACCCCTCAGACAGAGCTGCCCACGGACTGCCCTTTCCCGAGCAGGCTGCGTTCCTGGAACACTTTTCCTGACAGGGCGGTTCTGATTTAAGTCTCTTGTGAGGGGGTAGTCACTGTTAGATAAGCTAAATGGGGGTAGAGGACCAGACAAGCTGTCAAAAGCAGGTTGGGCCTCAGTGAAGCAACACGTATCTGTGAATTGTTAAAAATGATACAAGCACACCCAGTTATCCTAGTGGGCAGTGCGGGAAGACTGAAGAACAGGAATTATTGGAACTGGTGATACAGCTCTGATTACAAAGGACGTTAAAAAATTTTTTTTAATGATAATTAACCACTCTTTAAAAAACAGGCCAAGTGTAGTCATGGGTTATGTCCCAAACTTGTACTTTCCCACGCGGATGGGCCTTTTCCACGGACAGGCTGCAAATAGAATGAAGAGCAGCTCTGCTTTTGCCCTTGAACTATCTCTGTGAATGGGAAGCCGCTGATAAGAGCAGCAGCTAGTGACACCAAGTTGCTGTCACTTAGTGGTGTGATCCTGAAAAAGCTAACATTCCTGCTTTTCGGTTTGCTTATCTGTAAATTGAGACTTTAAGTCCTATTACAGAAATTGGTGGCAGAATTAAATTAGATCATGTGGAAAGATTATACCAATTTTGTAGGTCTAAATAAGTAAATAGGAATTTAAAACTATGGATTACTTCAAGTTTTTTGATTAAGGGAATTGGGAAGGAAGGTGAGACTCCCATGACATGGCAGCGTTCCTCGCTGCTGTTAACATATGTAAGTCTACAAGTGAAAACTATTGGTCACAGCATTTCTCCTGGTCAATTGAACGGTTAAACAAGGAAGGCTATTGAGACGACTGGAAGCACCACATTTTACTCATATCATGAATAAATATTAATTCAACAAATATTTATTAAGCACTTACTAAGGCATTGGCAATAAAATGTTGAGTAAAAGGAAATCTCATCCTGACCATGATGGAGCTCATAGCTCAGTGCGGGCGTCAATCAAATAGCCACACAAATCCAGAAACCTACAGCCATGCTAAGTGTGCTGCTAAAAGTAAGGCACCGCACCCGCAGGCTTCAGGAGCAACTGGTCACTCACGGGAAACGGCCCTTAGGAAAGGTCTGTCTAGCAGGAGGCTGAGTTTCCAAGATGACAGCCTTGGAAGAGCTCAGCAGCACAAACCCTCACAAGTCATGGCAAGTGTGATTGCACTTTTTTCAAATTTTTGACTTCCTATTAGGGTTATTTGAGTTTCTTAAAAACTGATCACCTACCTGGCATAGTATTAGCTAAGGGATACAGCAGGTGGTCCTGAGGGCCGTTTTGCGCTAGCCCTGTATCCATCCATCCAAACCCCAGCCAGGGAGGGTTCCCTTGTGCAGGTGGAGACAGACGGTGCAGGAGAGGGGCTGGAGTGCTCAGATTCCAGGGGGGAGGAGTTCACTTGGGCAATTGCAGGCGCCACAGGCCCGCATGCAGCCCAGCCTGGTTCCCTGGTCTCCTCGCTGGTCCTGGACTTGACATTCACAGGCACTCAACTCAGGGGTCCAGGTGGGCTGGAATGCGTCCGTGGAAGGGGAGCACGCCGAGGCCTATCCGATTCTTCACCGGCCAGCTGAGTGGAGTTCAGGGTCCTGAGGTTCTCTGAGATGTGCCTCTGCCTGCTGTCACTGATGGGACTTGGGCTGGAACCAGGAAGCACCTGGGAATTTTGAATTTCTGGGTCTATGGCTGCCCAAAGATAGACTATGTGTGAGTGTTACCTGCAAAGAGAAACCCATGCCTGAGAGGGGCTCATAGTGCACCCCTGGCTCCACCCTGTGCTAGACTGGAGACTTGTTAAAGCAACACTCAGTTTGATGAATAGCAAGTTCTGCTCTTTTCCCTTTGAAAATTGAATAGGAGGGAGGATGACTGTTTCCCAGTTGGATGCTCTGGAAGGAGCATTTAGATTTTTCCGTTTTAGACCAACCCAGTTCTCCTCCGGAGTAGTCTCCACTGTACTGATGTGTTCCAAATCATTTCAACATTTCAGTCACATGGCTCGTGCCCACCCTGTGGAGGTGCCACGTCCCTGTTGGGTCTCTGTTTTTCTGACAGGAAGGAGGCATTTGTAAACTGTCAATACTGGTGGCAGGTTGGCCACACTTCTGCTTTTGCCTGTCGTCTCAAACCAAAGATGACAGTGACTGTGGAGGTGCCCCGTGAGCTCAGCGCTCCAACGGGAAATAAGAGGATTTCTGGAACACGTTTGGCAGCCACCTCGGAGTTTTCCACGGAGACCCAAACACAGAAAATCTGGCTTGTGCCAGCCGGCCAGACTCCTCCTCAGGGCGTTCTTCGTGCCCATAGCCTGCACGCCGCCGCACCGGAGCTGACTTCCATTGTGCTCGGCACAAACGCTGAAGATGGACTCGGTGCTTGATCCCGGAGCTGAGACGACAGGCTCGCACTGTCCTTGATAATGGCGATAGGTGGATTTCAGGTTTTCATTTACATAAGTAATACTTCAAGCCTTCAGTTGGGAAAGGAGCTTGAAGTGTCTGTCACCAGGCATGCAACCAGCCAGGTGGACTCCCTTCTCCTCCCCACCCAGGTTGCTAGAAGTCCCTGTGGGTCTTCGGCAGCTCTTTCTCAAAGTGAATGATGGAAGGTTGGCAAACACTGAACTGGGAAATACAGGAAGGCCGTTGGGTGCTTCTGTCATCCTTGGCACATGAATCCTAAGTGATAGTAATGAGAGCAGACCTTTAATGGGGTACCACAGGGCACCTTGCTATTCTTAAGCAATTTGTTTTTCAGTGTGTTCTTTTCAACAGACTCCATACACAAGGGCTGACCTGACAAGAATGGCTTGGGGTGGGGAGGGCGGGAGACGGGTCCAGACAGGATTCCAGAAGGCCCTTGTGTGAAGGGGCTCGTTCAGGTCCGAGAAGAGGCGGGAGGAGCAGGAGAGAGAACATATGTGCTACCCATTAATTGATTTGTATCATATGGCAAATTGTCCCCATCTGGGGCTTGTGACCTCTGTTCTGTTCAGAGGAGCTACCAGGAAGCTGTGGAGACAGATGTGTCCTCTGCTCCTCTCTAGTCCCCTGGCGCCAGCAGGGCACTCAGCCACCTCTTCCCTGATCCCTCCCTTGTTGCTTCTCACAGTGGCTGCCTATCTCTTTTTCTCCTCCAGCAACCCTAGGGGTTCCAGGCATTGTCTACCTTGAGTGGCGTTCAATTTAATCACGTGGAGCTGTCCTTAGGGGAATGGGAGGGGGAAGAGAGGTGACAAAGGGGCTTTAGAGGAATTCACCTTGAGATATGCTGATATTGACAATAAAGAGTTGGCCTGTCACAGTTCTTATAAGGCTGTGTGTGTGTGTGTGTGTGGGGGGTGTATTTTCAGGTTCAGAATAACTTCTTACATTGGTAAGTTTTCCTCTAGGAGAACAACCCCATTTTTGGTCCTCTGTCTAGAAGTTTTTAATTCATTTTGGACCACAGAGGGGTTTAACCACAAAACTTTCTCCTCTTTTTGTCCTTGGGGTGGCAAATCTCTGTTATGCCCTGGGGTCCACCCTCCTTGTCCCATGTTGGGATGGAGCACAGAGGATGTGCCCCTGAAATGACCCTCTGCCTGCCTTCCAGGGGCACTCGGCCACTACTGGACAGTCAGGAAGAATTACGGTCCAGGGCTGGGAAGTCTTAGGGCAGACCTGCCTGCCCATGGGCCGCTATGCTGGCACTCTGAGCATCTCCTGGATTTCCCGAATTCACCCTGTGACACGCAGAGAACACTGAGAACATGCTGAACCCCTGTCACCGCTGAACTCCACCCCACCGCCTCCCAAACCACAGCCAGGCACGTGCCAATGCACCCACATGCTTTACAGAAGTAGAGTCGGGGTTCAGCGCAGCCTGTGGCCATTTCTCCCCGTGTTTCCAGAGGGCGGTGGGGGGCCTCATCTCAACAGCAGGACTGTCTGATGGGTGACAGCCTCACTGGCACCTTCCAGTCTCAGCAGGTCATGAGGTTTTTTAATGGGATGCTCTGAGGCCAGTTGGCCAGTGTTCAAACTTCCCTGCTAGTCTCATGAATTTTTTTTTTTTTTACATTTGATTTTCCTGAATCAGACTCCAAACAAGGTCCACATGCTACATTTGCTCACACGTTTTTAAGCCTTCCAAATGAATTATCCAACTCTAAGTGGTAATAGGGCTGCTGTTGAGAAGCCCTGCTGGTGGCGTCATTTAACAATTTCTTTGTCCCACTAGTGCCTGTAAACGATAGCAGCGCTTGGTCAGACTCAGGTTCAGGTTTTCAGCAAGAATATCTCATGGGTGTCTCTGTGCACTTCCTATTGTATGCGTATCTCATCAAGAGGGACATAGTGTCAGCTTTTCTCTTTTTTGTCAAGATTGATCTGCAGGTTTAGGTGTTAAGGGTCTGATTCTTCCATTATAAAGCTTTCAGCTGATGGTTTTAGCACCTGTTAATGACCACTAGGCAGATGGATTATTTCATTTAGATTCCACATTATTTCTACATGTGTAAGTCTCTGAAGAATGTTCCTTCATCAATTATACCCCAAAATACAGTGCACCACAAGGTACGTTTTTAAAGCAGGTGTCAGAATAATACTTTCGTTCTTTAGCATGTTCCAAAGGTGACTGGTGAGGTTTTTGGGGTTTTTTTAAAGATTTTTATTAAAAATATAGCTAACATACAATATTATATTAGTTTCAGGGGTACATGATAGTTATTCAACATTTATATACCTAAAAAAGTGATTACCATGATAAGTCCAGCAACCATCTGACACCGCACTATGCTATCACAATATTATTAACTATATTCCCCATGCTGTACATTACATCCCCATGAGTTATTTGATTTATACCTGGAGATTTAAACCTCTTATTCCCCTTTTTAATTTTTCTTTTTTTTAGCTGAGCCATCCTGCCACCTGTTGGCAGCTCAGCGACAGCTCCGCTCGGGCCATGAATCAAACCGGCGGCCCTGTTGCTCAGAGCTCATACTCTTGAGCGAGCTCTTAACCAACTGAGCCACTCGGGCCGGCCCTAATTTTTCAATTACAGTTGTCATTCAATATTATTTTATATTAATTTCAGGTATACAGCACAGTGGTTAGACATTTATATAATTTAAGAACTGATTCCGCTGGTTAGTCTAGTACCCACCTGGCACTATACATAGTTATTACAATATTGTTGACTATATTCCTTATGCTATACCCTACATCCCATAACTACTTAGTAACAACCAATTTGTACTTCTTAACCCCGTTCCCTTTTTCACACCACCCCACAACCTTCCTCCAACTTGGCAACCACCAAAATATTTTCTGTATCTATGAGTCTGTTTATGTTTTGTTTGTTAATTTTGTTCTTAGATTCCACATATAAGCAAAATCACATTGCACTTGTCTTTCTCTGTCTGACATACACCACTCAGAACAATACCTTCCAGGTCCATCCATGCTGCCGCAGATGGCGAGAACCCCATTCCCTTCCCTGGCTGAGCAATATTCCATTGTATATATGCACCACCTCCTCTTTCTCCATTCTTCCATTGATAGACACCCAGGCTGACTCCACATCTTGGCCATTGTAAACAATGCTGCAATGAACATATGGATGCACAGGTTCTCTTGAAGTAGCATTTTGAATTTCTTCAGATAAATACCCTGAAGTGGGATTACTGGCTCCTTCTTTGTCTCTTGTGATAGTGTTTGTTTTAAAGTCTATTTTGTCTGGTATAAATATTGCTACCCTAGCTTTTTTTTTTTTTAATTTCCATTTTCATGAAATATTGTTTTTCATTCCTTTACTTTCTGTGTGTGTTTTTCAATCTGAAGTGAGTCTCTTGTGGGCAACATATGTAAGGTTTTTTTTTTTTTTTTAACCATTCAGCCCTCTTATGTCTTTTGATTGGAACATTTAATCCATTTACATTGAAAGTAATTGTTGATAGATATGTAGCTATTGCCATTTTATTATTCATAATTTTAATTTTATTTTTCCATCTTAAAGAAGTCCCTATAAGATTCCTTGTAATACTGGTTTGGTAGTGATGAACTTCTTTAGCTGTTTCTTTTCTGGGAAGCTCTTTATCTGTCCTTTGATTTTAAATGATAGCTTTGCTGGGTAGAGTAATCTTGGCTGTAGGTCGTTTTTCATCACATTGAAGATTTTGTGCTACTCCTTTCTGGCCTGCAAAGTTTCTGTTGAGAAATCAGCTGACAGTTTTATGGGAGCTCCCTTATAAGTTACTAGTTGCCTTTCTCTTGCTGCTTTTAGGATTCTCTCTTTGTCTTTAACCTTTGCCATTTTAATTATGGTGTGCCTTGGCATGGCTCTGTTTGGGTTCATCTTGTTTGGGACTCTCTGCGCTTCCTGGGCTTGTATGTCTATTTCCTTCATGAGGTTAGGAAAGCTTTCAGTCATTATTTCTTCAAATAGGTTCTCAATCCCTTGCTTTCTCTCTTCTCCTTCTGGTACCCCTATGATGTGAATGTTGTTATGCTTGATGTTGTCCCAGAGGTCTCTTAAATTATCCTCATTTTATTTATTTTTTTATTCTTTTTTCTTTTTGCTGTTCTGGTTGAGTGTTTTCTGCTACCTTGTCTTCCAAATTGCTGATTTGATCCTCCGCTTCATCTAGTCTGCTGATGATTCCTTCTAGTGCATTCTTCATTTCAGTTGTTGTATTCTTCACTCTGATTATTTTTTATGGTTTGTATGTCCTATTTTATGCTTACAACCTCTTTGTTGAAGTTCTCACTAAGTTCCTTGAGCATCCTTCTAACCATTGTTTTGGTTTTTTTAAAAAGATTTGTTTGGGGGATTGGGGGATGGGAACAGTGCTCGGGAATTGGGGGAAGGGGAACAGACAAGTTGCTGTCCTTTTTGTTCTTCAGTCGAGTTGTGGAGGACGTTGCTTCACTGGCCCAAGTTGGCACCATCATTGTGCTCTTCCCGGGCGAGGCAGATCAGTCTCCGGCTTCTGGATGGCCGTTCCTGGCGGCTGCTGGCCGCTCACGCTGGCTGCTGGCTATAGCACATGGCAACCCTGTGCAGCCTGCACCGTCACCGGCAACTCACGGCAGCCCAGCTCCAGGTTGAGCCGTTGTTCAGCATCTTAGCTGTGGAGGGCACAGTGTCACTGGCCCTCATATGTGGGATCTGAACCGGGGCCCTCTGGCGTCCCAAGCCAGTTCTTAACCAACACGCCACTCGGCCGGCCCTGTTTTGAACTCTGTCTCTGGTAGGTTGCTTGCCTCCATTTCATTATTTTCCTGGAGTTTTCTCTTGTTCTTTCACTTGAGACACATTTCTTTGTTTCCTCATTTTGGCTGCTTCTCTGTGTTTGTTTTCTATGTGTTAGTTAGATCTGCTATGTTTCCTCATCTTGGCTGGGTGGCCTTGTGTAATTGGTGTCTTGTGGGGCCCAGTGACACAGTCTCCCTGGTCATCTGAGCTGGGTGCTCCAGGAGTGTCCCTTGTGCACGTTCTGTGCAGTCCTGTTGTAGCTGACCCTTGATTTCTATTGGCATGTTAGTGGATGGGATTGACCCTTAGGCTGACTGGCTGTGGGGTTTGGCCACATCCACAGCTTACTGGCTGCTGTGTGAGAGGCTTACCCTACTGAGTGGAATTTGCCCCAATGGGCTCTGGTGCCTGTTGAGATCACCCTTTGTGTGTGCCACTTGTGTGGCTAATTGGACAGTGCTCTGCTGTGGTCTGAAGCCAACCTCCAAGTATGTTGGTTCTGGGGCCCCTTGGGAGGGACTCCAGTACAGGCCCAGGTCACCCACTGCCTGTGACCAGCCAGGGACTATCTGGTAGGAGCTACAAAGCTATCCCCAATTGCTCTCTGTGTGCTAAACCTGGAGGCACGTGGGAGAGGCCTCGGTGTGAACCGAGGTTGGCTGCCACCAGTACCAGGCCTGGGGTAGCTCTGCAAAAAGCCAGAATACCTGGCGACCTGCTGCCACCCTCCGGCTCCCTTAAGGTTGTTGCAGATAAAGCCTCATGTGGTACGCAAGTTGGGTGAGGCAGGGTCTCAGGGAGCCACTAGAGTGAAAAGAGTTGTTTGTGGTCACCAGGTTAATGTCGATTATGGTTTGTTGCCAGTACTGAGCCTGGAGTGACTCAGCAAAAGCCTCAGAGCATACCAAGGCCAGTCATTGCCCATCTGGGGCCCCTGGAAGAAACAGTGCGATGTGGGCGGGACCGGCTGCTCTTGATAAAGTGCCTCCAGCAGTGTCGAGTTGGGAGGGGCAGGGTCCCAGTGAATCAGCAACGTGGAGCTTCTGAACTCAGCAGAGCTTCTGAATTCATCAGATTTAGATTTGGCTGTAAACACAGGGGCCAGGCTCAACAAAGGAAAGATGGCGCCTGCCTGCTGGCTGTACAGCTGCATGGAAGGAGGATCCTACACAGGGAAAATGTGAACTGTCCTCCAGTATTCACCTGGAAGCCACACACCTCAGTCTGCCCCTGGTATGTCTCCGAGATTCACCAAGTCAGCATCTGTCCACTGCAGCCCAAGGTGGGTGCCTGTGAGTGAGTCTGTGCATGGGCCATTTAAGAGGATTTCTTGGCTTCCCACAGCCTTCCATCCCACCCTGTCTGTAGAATCCCCATTGTTTTTCACAGCCAGATGTTGTGGGGGCTCCTCTTCTCAGCACCAGTGCTCCAGGCTGGGGAGCCTGATGTGGGGGGCTGGGGTCCCTTTCTCCTTCTAGGGTAACCTCCATGGCTGAGATATTCCTCCAGATTCTTATCCACCACACACAAGCGTGGGTCCTGTTCTGCGTCTCTGCTCCTCTTACCAGTTTCGATGTGGCTTTTTCTGTACATCCTTAGTTATAACGCTTCTGTTCAGCCAGACTTCAGATAGTTCTCCAGGCTGATTGTTCTATAATTTAGTTGTAATTTTAACGTGTTCATGGAAAGAAACAGTCAGTGTTTGTCTACTCCACCATCTAAGGTTTTTTTTTTAAAGTATCATTATAAACTCATGAATTTTAACACAGATGATGCGTAACAATTCAGTGTAGTCGTTATTCTTTTTGACACTCATATAGTTCCATCCTAGTCTAGTGGGAGCCTATTTAAGTTGTATCCTGTGTCCTCTGGACACAGCCACTGTGGTCTTCCTTGCTTTCTGGCATGACAAGGCATCCCAGATTCATCTCACACATTTCTCATCCTTGACCTAGAGTCAGACATTTCTGCAAGGAGATCTGATTCTTTTTTGATAGGAAAAGGGTATTTAGAGACCACAACCAGGTATGTCCAGTTTTTGAAGACTTTGCATGATAGCAATGAACCTGTAAGAGTTATATACAGAGTGAACCAAGCTTGTCATGCCTGTGGTCAATGACCACTGCATTTTCTTTCACCAGGTGCATTATCAAAATTATGCCACCCAATTCCCCTCAAAGAGGGTGTGTGTTTGAAAGTCCCTTAGTCTTTGTAGACCTTGCCTGAGTCTGATTCCCAGCCCTTCTCACCTGGAATGAAGCAGGTTTACTACCAAATATTAGATTCTTTCTTCTCGCCCTGCCAGCCAGCACAGGTGTCTGAGGCAGGAGGTCCAGGCCCAGGACTTGCAAGGATGCTGCAGCACTCCAGCCAGAGATGCCCCAGAGGGGCTGTGCGACCGCTTCCAGGGTGGTGCGTGCCTTTGGGAGTTTCTCCTCACACACACACCTCCTAGCCTAGGATAGCTAATTTTGCTTAAGATGTTGCCCACAAGGACTGAGCCCTGTGCTGTCACAGAGGCCACAGAATAGATGCACATAAGAGTCTTAGCTTGCTTACTGTACACACCCCTTCATCTGTCTCCATGGTCCAGGGTCAGGTTTGCAGGTAACCCCTAGGTGCTGAGAGGCCCTGCAGAGGGTAAGCTCTGAGTGGTGTCCTGTGAACTTCACCGAGCTGCCTGGCACCCTCAGCTGATGAATTGGCAGCATCAAATATGGTTGGCCCTGCATTTACTAGGTAGGGACAGTGAAAAGGAAGGTAAATGAAGGAGAAAAACCAGTGATATATATATATATATATTTTTTTTTTAAACTGCTTTTTTTTTAAAGATTTTTATTGGGGAATTGGGGGAGGGGAACAGCATTGGGGAATCGGGGAGGGGGAACACACAAGTGCCAGTGATATTTTTGAGCTCTGTAGGAGTACATATATATGTTTGCAAATTTATCTGCAAATTTCCCAAAAGCCAGTCTGAACTTCCTGTGTAAAGGGCAGGAAAACATAGTTCTAATTGTACTGTAAAATAATGCCACTCGCCCACCATTGGGGGCGCCCCTCATTGCAGGCCTCTCTGCCGCCTCCCTGGCCTCAAGGGGCCTCAGTGAGGCACTGGCTGGTCTGTGATGGGTGTTCTGCAGAGTTGCCCTCACAGCAGCTCTCAGATATTTTCTCTCACAAATCTCAAGATTGACTTAAAAAAAAAAATCCTAACGTCAGCAGCCTTTAAGCCCTGTCTGAGAATAAAATGCAGTTCATATGTCTACTAAGTTATGTGCAGCTGGGCTGAAAGTCACAGATGCCTCCTTTCTGTGAACTGGGAGGTGAGGGACAGTGCCAGGAGAGCCTGTGGTTTGTCATTTTTATACAGGACAGACCCACGCTGCACAGATCCTTCCCTGCCAAGCACTTCATTGTTCTTAGCAAACAGGGTCCCTAAGAGCCAGAGGGCCAGATGAGGTTACCAAGATTTTTAGAGTAAGAAAGGACCTGACAGACTTCAACCAGATCCCCATTCCATAAAGAGAGGCAAAGTGGCTGAATGGAGTTGGGGCACCAGAGCCAAGGCTGTGGGTCTCTTTCCAGGCTCTGTCCCCCTCAGCAACTCCAGGTCTCTGAAAAGGACTTTTTGAAATGGTAATAGCGTGGCAAAATTACCCCGACTCTTGATTCCCCTGTCCCTCCCCATTACCCCTGGAAGTGCTAAAGTGGAAGAATGGGTGGTGGATCTGAGAAAAGAATATAAGAAACACTCAGGCTACCTAAGGTGTAGGTAGAGGTCTGCATGCCACACCTGGGGGCCAGGTATTGCGGGGGAGAGTCCTGTCCTTTTCTCTCTCCTGTGCAGTACTTTTGGGTGGATCATTGCCTGCCTCATCACATCCCAGAAAACAGAGAGGAAGCCGTGCCAGCCTAGTGCCACCAGGTTAATGAGGTAACATTAGGGCTTCACTCCATCCACAAGAGGGTAGGAACAGAGAATATATGTGCAGGCAGATCTGCCAGACATGCAGAGTTCCCCCTTCCCCAGCCCTCTGTGCTTCAAAGGCAAGCTGGTGATGACCCATGCAGATGGGACTTAGAAAACGGTGATCAAGATAGAGCTACGGAGGGCCGGCCGAGTGGCTCAGTTGGTTAAGAGCTCGCTCAAGAGTTTGAGCTCTGAGCAACAGCGGTTCGAGTCCAGCCCGAGCTGAGCAGCNAGCTCTGAGCAACAGCGGTTCGAGTCCAGCCCGAGCTGAGCAGCCACTGAGCTGCCAACAGGTGGCAGGATGGCTCAGCTAAAAAAAAAAAAAGATAGAGCTACGGGATGTACCTGAGCGGCAGGTCACTGGCTTAAGTGGAGAGTGGTTAAGTCTCACTAGCAGCACCAGAGGCTTTCCCACCCCAGATGTGTGGCCCACCCTCTCTGCTGGACCGGGGTTTAGCACCCCCCTCCCCGTGGTTTGTACACATTAGTAGCCAAGGTAGTCAAGCTTCCCAGGAGAATACGAGATCACAAGGAAAAATAATGAGACATGAAATGAGATGGCAGAATTAAGACCCAACATAATAGTAAAATAAATATGAATGGATTAAACTCACTAATCCAAAGACAGAGATTTTCAGATTAAATTTTAAAAAGAATATTTAGCAGTATGCTGTCTGCAGGAGTCATAAAAGGATACAGAAATGTTTAATAATAATTCAGACAAAAGAGAATTTTAAAACATTAAAATGGACAAGCAGAATATTATATTTTGGTAAGAGAAACAATATACCCAGAACATATAATGATAAAGATAAATCTATAAATATTGCCTCAAATACACAAAGCAGCTACTAATAGTACTAAAGGGAGAAATAAATAAATCAACAATTGTAATCAGAAATTTTATATGCCCCACTCAGAAACTGACAGGTCAAGCATGAAAAATAGCAAATATAGAAAGTTGTGAACTACACAATTAATATATGGTAGCTTATTGTTATATATACACAGGTACATATGTTTGCAAAAATTAACCATGTATTAAGTCACAAGAAGTGCCATAATTTCAAAGACTCAACATCACTGAGACCATAGTTGTGTGTGTGTGTGTGTGTGTGTTTTACCATAATGTAATAATAAATAATTGAAATACAAAACAAAAGAATAGCACTCTTCATCCCATGCTCATTAGGTTAGCTAAAAAAAACTCACTGCAAATGATTTCCAGGTTAGAGAAAGAAAATAAGAGAAATTTAAAAATACTAAGAACAAAATTTGAACATTGAAAATTTTCAAAAATTGTGGAAGATAAAGTAGTACTTAGAGGAAATTCATAGTTCTAAATCATTTATCCAAAAACCAAAAAGAAAAAAAAAGACTGAAACAAGAATGAATTGAAAAAAAAAAAAAAAGCAAGAAGGAAAGCAATAATAAAGATAAGATGGGGGCCGGCCGAGTGGCTCAATGGTTAAGAGTTAGTTTAGGAGCGCGAGCTCTGAGCAACAGGGCTGCCAGTTCGATTCCCACATGGGCCACTGACGCTACGCCCAAGCTGAGCTGCCAACAGGTAGCAGGATGGCTCAGCTGGTGAGAACATGTGCTCCTAACAACAAGACTGCCTTTTCGATGGTGGGCTATGCCTGCCCCCAACTAAGACTGAACTTGGCACCTTGAGCTGAGTTGCCACCCAGATGGCTCAGTGGTTAGAGTGTGCGTTCTTAACAACAAGGCTGCTGAGTTCGAGTCCTGCATGGGATGGTGGCTATGCCCACCTGCAACTAAGACTGAACACAGCACCATGAGCTTAGAGGCCACGAGCTGCTGACAGGCAGCCAGATGGCAACTGGTGCCCTCCACTACTAAGATTGAAGAGTTGTGGGGGACTTGGCTGGTCCCCCTCCCTAATTCTTCAACACTGTTCCCCTCCTCCAATTCCCAAATTTTATTTTTATTTTTATTTATTTATTTATTTATTTATTTATTTATTTATTTATTTATTTATTTATTTATTTATTTTACTTATAAGAATTTATTTGAGCCAAACTGTCAACAATTACCAGGAAGCAAAAGCTCAATGGATTGAAAAAATGCTCCCAATTCCCAAATTAAAAAAAAAACACCAAAAAAAACCATAATAAAAAAAATTAATAAAGATAAGACTGTCAAATCTGTGGTGATGGAAGGAGAACTGACTCTGGGTGGTGAGCACACAGTGATATATAGAAATGTACACTTGAAACCTATGTAATTTTAATAACCAATATCACCCCAATAAATTTAATAAATTAAGGGCCGGCCCAGTGGCGCGTTGGTTAAGAACTGGCTTGGGACGCCAGAGGGCCCCAGTTCGGATAACCACATATGAGGGCCAGTGACACTGCCCTCTACAGCTAAGATGCTGAACAACAGCTTAACCTGGAGCTGGGCTGCCGTGAGTCACCGGCAAAGGCTGCAGCCCCTGCTGCAGTGGGTTGCCATGGGCTACCGTGTGTAGCCAGCAGCCAGCATGAGTGGCCAGCAGCCGCAGTGAGCGGCCGTCCAGAAGCCGGTGACTGATCTGCCTCGCCCGGGAAGAGCGCAATGATGGTGCCAACTTGGGCCAGTGAAGCAACGTCCTCCACAACTAGACTGAAGAACAAAACGACAGCAACTTGTCTGTTCCCCTTCCCCCAATTCCTCAATAAAAATCTTTAAAAAAAAGATTAATAAATTAAAAAAGATAAGGCTAAAAATCAATGAAATAGAGGACAAAAGGATGAAAGAGAAGATTAAGAAAGTTCTAACCTTATTTTTTAAAAAGATTAATGAAGGGCCGGCCGAGTGGCTCAGTTGGTTAAGAGCTCGCTCAAGGGTTTGAGCTCTGAGCAACAGAGGTTCGAGTCCAGCCCAAGCTGAGCAGCTGCTGAGCTGCCAACAGGTGGCAGGATGGCTCAGTTAAAAAAAAAATTAATGAGACACACCATTAATTCAGACTGTCTAGACAAAAGAATAAAAGAGGAGGGTGTTAATAAAATACCATGAAGAAGGAAATAAGTACAGATTGAACGAAGGTGAGAAACACCCATTGGGTGCACCAGGATCTGGCTGGGATGAGGTGGGCATCCCCACAGAGGGGTGGCCTGGCATGGTTATAAGTGCCAGAAAATGGTGAGGGGGACAGGGGAGGGGATGGCTATGGGGACAAGAAATTGGATACATGCAGAGAGATGATGAAATAGGTAAATAAGGACAGGGAAAGCCAGGTTTCTCATGATAGGAAAGGGAGCTGTAAAAAATGGAAATGGAAAAAAACACTTGGAACTCTATGATATTAGATTGGAATTGGTGGTATTGGTGTGAACTCTCCATATAGAGAGGATACAGAAAAGTCTTAAGTAAGATTTACAACCAGGAACAAAAGGATGGTTTAACAGTAGTGTATCTTACTACATGGATTAAAGCAGAAAGTCATGCAAAGTTCTTAATAATATTATTGTTAATTATATTTAGTTATTATTACTAGTTAAGTATGTGATTTAAAATAATAATGTAAAAACTCAATACTAGAAATAGAAGGGAAACAGATAACTCGATGAAATTACATAAGAAAAAAATGCATGATAAATATCAATGGTGGAGAAACCCGCATTAAGACTGTGAAACCAGCCAACAAGCCTGTTAGCATGGCCGCCGTGGAAAAGTCCTGGCCACTGCACTAAGACAGGAAAGAGCAGGCTTAGAAGGGGTCAACAAACTATGAGAGCTAATCCAGAGTTCAGCAAAGGTGCTAGTACAGGATAACAAGGGTTCCTCTAGGACAGCACTAACCAACTAGAAAATAGACAATACTCGAAAATATCATTTACAATACCAACACAACTATAAACTATTTAAAAACGTAATGAAGAATGCATAAGAATTTTATTGACAATGATTAAAACTCTATTTTAGGACACAAAGAACCCCTGAATAAATGGTGTTATTCTGATCATCTTATGGGATTGCTAAACATTGTAAAACTGTCAAATTTCATGAAATTAATGTATAAAGTCACTAGAATTTCAATCAATATTCCCAAGGCCTTTCAAATGACTTAACAGAACTATTATAAAATTCATACACAAATAACTAAGTCAATTTTGAAACAAATTGAGCGAAGTTGGCAGGGGATTGGGGAGGAGTTTCTCGTTCCACTAGATATTGAAACACACTATGAAGCCATAGTAAGAAAAACAGTGAGGTGATGCAGAAATGGGCAAATAGACTAACGCCATATGTTGAGTGTGCAAACAGACACATGTTTATATGGAACTGATATATGATACAGGTGACACCACAAGTGAATGAAGAAAGGGGAGATCGTTTAGTAGATGGTGATAGAAAACTGCCTCCTTTGGGGAGATAAAGTTAGATTCCTATCTTATATCATATACAGAGGTGAACTCTGGATAGATTAAAGACCTAAGGGTGATATATAAAGCCATAAAGCTAAAGGAAGAAAATATGGCAGACTATCTTTGTGATTTTAGAATGAGAAAAGATTCCTAAAATTTAAATAAGACCGCCCATAGTACATGAAAAAAACAAACAAAAAACAGGTTTGACTACATCACAGTGAAGGATTTTTGTTCAATGAAGTATACCATAGACAAAATTGAGAGAGTTGAACAAACGGGGGACTTTACAGCACAACCAATTGAATAGGGAGACTAAAAAGGGAAAGATAGCCAACCCAACAGGAAAAATAGAGAAGTGAATTTGAACAGACATAAACAATAAGACATAGGTTTAGACTGTCAGGTTGTCTAAAAATGAACAAGTAAGTAATAGCTAGTACAGGAATGGATGTGGAGAAACTGGAATACTCAGCTGTCACGGAGTGGGGATTGGGGGGAGGGGGGCGGTTAGTCTAAAATGCTCCAGTCCTTTTGGAGAATACAAAAATAGTGAAATTAAACATGCCAACATCTATAGCCCAGCATCCCCACTGATGGATACTGGTCTAGAGCAACTGTCCAGCAGGACTATAGGAAATGAGTACAAGGATGTCCACCACAGCACAGTATCAAGGAGTTGCAGGTAACATTAAGAAAATGGAACCTCAGGGCCAGCCAAGTGCCTCAGCTGATTAAGAACGCGAGCTCTGAGCAACAGGGTCATGGGTTTGATTCCCACATGGGCCAGTGAGCTGCGCCCTAGCTGAGCTGCCCCTGAGCTGCCAACAGGTGGCAGGATGGCTTAGCTGGTAAGAGCACGTGCTCCTAACAACAAGGTTGCCGGTTGGACTCCCGCATGGGATGGTGGGCTATGCCCACCCGCAACTAAGATTGAACATGGCCCCTTGAGCTGAGGTGCCCTGAGATGCCAATGGGTGGCGGGATGGTGACTGAACTTGGAACTGAGCTAGCTGAGCCCTCCACAACTAAAACTGAAGGACAACAACTTGGCTGTTCTCCTTCCCCAACTCCCCAACACTGCTCCCCTTCCCCAATTCCCCAATAAAAATCTTAGAAAAAAAGAAAAGAAAATGGAACCCCAAGCAGCCATTAGAAGCAATGAACACATGCAGCAACATAGATCTTAAAAACAGTGTTGGGCTGGCCGAGTGGCTCAGCTGGTTAAGAGCTCACTTGGAAGCGCCAGCTTGGAGCAGCAGGACTGCGGTTTGGATTCCACATATGAGGATCAGTGATGCTCGCCCTCTACAGCTAAGATGATGAACAACAGCTCAACCTGGAGCTGGGCTGCTGTGAATGGACAGCAACGGCATAGGCTGCAGCAGGGCTGCAGTGGGCTGCCATGAGCTACATGAGTGGCTGGCAGCCGGTGTGAGCTGCCAGGAGCCACTGTGAACGGCCGACCAACGACCGGCAACCGATTGCTTCACCCGGGAAGAGCGCAATGATCATACCAACATGGGCCAGTTGAAGCAACGTCCTCCACAACTAGACTGAAGAACAAAACAGCAATTTGTCTACCTGTCTGTTCCCCTTCCCTGATTCCCCAACGCTGTTCCCTTCCCCCCAATTCCCCAATAAAATCTTTAAAAAAACACACACACACAAAACAGTGTTAAGTGGGAGGAGAGGGGGAAAGAATGAGATTTATAGCATAATCACTTTTATGCAAATTCAGACATATACTCACAAAACAATATTTTGCAAAGATATATACACATTCCGTTTATATATCAAACATATTAGAGTGGGTGCCTCATGACAAAAGGGGATGAGAGTGGAGATTAGGCAGGAAGGGGGAACTATTATAGAACTAGAAGCTGAGAGGCATCATAGCATATAACCATAGTTAGGAGCAGGAACCCCAGGGCCTGTGTCTAAATCCCTGGCTCTGTCCCTTACTAGCTGCTACCTTGGGCAAGTAACTTAACCTCTCTTGTTAAGCTTCCTCATCCATAAAAAGGGTCTGGTAGCTAATCTCCAAAGACGTCCCCAAACAATTCTGCCTCTCCCTCTGTGTGCAAGCGGCTCTTCCCATCAAGAGGCGGGGCCTCTGACTACTTGGACCAATCGAATTTGAGGAAGTCTCGCCGGGCCTTCCAAACCTAGGCATTCAGCGGGACAGGAGCTTCTGCCCCTCTTGGAACCCTGAGCTGTCATGGAAAGAAAGGGGCCTTGAAGCTGAGAGGCCTTCGGAGAGGGCACAGGAGGAGCACACGAGCCATCTGACTGTCTGAGATATCCAGGTGCTACCCGAAGAGGACCGCCCATGGACCGCGCAGCTGAGCCCTTGCCAACCCATGGAACAGTGAGATGCAGTAAATGGTTGTTTTAGACTACCAAACTTTGGGGTGGCTTGTTAGGCAGCAATGGATGAAGTTGTTGTGAGGATTAAAAGAGGTAATTTTCAAAGTGCTGACCAGTGCATGGCTCATGGGAAGTGTCTGGCACTATGTGGGTATTTGTGGAATGAAGTAGAACCAGGGACCTATATAGTCTGATGATGATAGAAATGGTGTCATGGGCTAAAATGTATGATTAACCCAGTTCTTTGTATCTGACGTCCACAGATAAAAATAAAACCTCTAATAGAGTCCATATATTCATTTCCTTGACAGAGTAACTATAACCCCAATAGGTGAAAAGTGTATTCAGAAACCAGAGTTTCTCAAAACTCAGCAGGCCAACCCGAACCAATCTTTTTCTGTTGTTTTTGTGCCCGGTATTCAGAAGCGGTATGAGCTCTGTGACTCATGAGTCCCTCATTTTTGGGAGCACAGACAACTGATGGACTATATTTTTCTCTGTAGCTCTAGATCCATATCTAGCAAATTTTAAATACCTGTGATGACTTCTCAATTAGCCATAAGCTCCAGTATCAGGAAATGCAAGGATAATTGAGATCTACACATAATTCAGAGATCTCAATCAACCTGTCATGTCAATCTCTAGAAGGGTCTCTTATGGCTCTATTTACTCCCAAGCACAGTGTGCTCAATAAATACCACTTGATTATTTAAAATCAATCCCTCTTCTTTTTGAAAAGGATATAAATCTATTTGGTTTTGGTCCTTCACGTCATTTATCAAAGTTGTTTGTCAAAACCTAAACTAAGGCAAAATAACCCAGACATTAGCAACAGTGAGTGGAAGGCAGGGGCACCATTCATTCATTCATAAACCACTGGGAGCTTACAAACCTGTACATAGGCAGAAATCTGAGGCTTAGATGGGGAGGGGTGTCACTTGTGCGCAATCAGCAGCAGGGACCCTGCAGAGCCACACTGAAACCCAGGTAGTCTGCGCCATGGCTGGGTCTTTCCTGCTCTGTCGCACTGGGAAGCAGAGCCACGGTCACCCCAGAAGGGAAAGGCGGTATGTCCCAAAGCTAACTCCTAGACGCAGAGACTTTCATAAAGCCAAAAAGGGTGGATTCGAGATCATACCAGCCCATGCATTTCTGCAGAAGCCACCCATTTTGGAGCGGGTCTGAGGTTGCCGAGCCGTCACCTGGGAGTGCTGACTTCTCAGACTCCAACCTCGCAGCACCCGCCCCGCGCTGCCGGCAGCCTGCTTAGCCCCTCCGCGTGCTTGGCTGGGAGGGATGGCCTCCAGCCAGGTCCATCCTGGTTCCAACCTCTCAGCTGGAAATAATCCTGAACCCCGTCCTCACTTGCCGGCCCATCTCCCATCCCACGCAAGGCTGCAGAGTCACAACCTGCTTGTTTTCATCCAGCACTAAGGCTCCAAGCTGTGCAGCTCATCTTCAGGTAGCTTCTGGGAGCATCCGGGTTAAAGCGCAAAGGAAGCACGTGCCGATTTTCCTTCCTGGGTGTCTTTCCTCCTCAGTTTCTTTCAGCCGTGGGACACTCCATGGTAAGGGCAGGCTGAAGAGAAAGTTTCTGTGGGTGCCATGGTGCTCCGTAGGCTGTGTGCAGTGTTGGGAAAGGCCCAGCAGACCCAAGCCCGACGGAGGCCGGTGCCAAGAGGGGAATGAAGAGGCCTGGGGATGGAATGCAACCTTCAGCTGGCTGAGGTGCGGGGAGCTGGGCAGCTGTTTCCCTTCCATTTTCTCCTTGGGCTCTTCCATGCCCCCAGATGAGTTACTTTCACTGAAAATGAAGTGACTGTGGCTGTAGCCCAGCTGAAAGTGACAATCCAGGGCTCTCAGGGCATGGGGAAGGGAGACCAGGCCACGAAAGACACAAAAAAGTAACTTCCAAGTCACGCCATTTATTTTTCCTTAATTGGGTTTTACATCTCATCTGAGCTTCTGCTCAGTTCTCTGAGGAGCTGTGGAATTAGTGGGCACGCTTGTGCTTTCTGTCCCCCAGACGAGAACACGCAGGAACACACGCGCGCACGCACACGGGCAGCAAGAGCACACTGGGCTTGTTTCAGTTGCTAGTTCCCCCCTCTGGCGTCACCGTGACACACATTTGTCTCTACCTAATATTCTCAAGAAAAATGGTTGGTTAGGTTGGGAAACGGCACAAGCTCAGCTGGTGGGAGGGAAGCAGCGAACCACCAAGACCTTTTACCTGCCCCCCCTTGTTCCTTTCCCTGCTTCGCTCTTGATCTTTCAAAAAGAAAGAAGTGGAGTGCAGGGCTGCTGGTCACCCATGGAGCAACTCTGCGCCAGTTAGCAAAGGGCACCCCTTCTTCCAGGCAGATGTGGCATGGCTGGGTGACAGAGGAGAGCCTGGACCATGGCCCGCACCTGCCCCCTGCCCTCTGGCTGGTACCTTGTGCATATGCTGTAGTTCCCTAGGCTCGCCCACCTTGAACCACCTCAGGGTTAAAGGGCTGAGAGGGGATTAAATGTCCTCTGAATCCCAGATGGGCCCAGGCTCTGCTGACCTGTCTCTCACAAGGAACTCCCAAGCTGGTGGCCAGGGAGCCACTGATGCTACTCTTGGCCACCAGGAGTGTCCTACCCACCACCCCACATGACACCCACTCCTCATATTTGAACTGTTTGATTTCCCAGGGTGGGGATGCAAATATTGGGGGAAAGAGGTATGGCACCGGCACAGTACCAACATGCCAACCTTCCCAGTCCAGAAGCCCCAGCGCCACCGGAGACGTGCCTGCCTTTCATATTTTGCATCCTTTTGTCTCATCCTTTGAAACAAGACAGCAGGAATTCTCTGCAACGGACCTCAACAAGAAATGATGCCTGAATCTGTTGCTTCCTCAGTTCAAGGAAGTGGGGAGGAGAAAGGGTATGGTCCTCTTAGGAGGGTTTGTGTCATTTAGTTGAGAGGTGTCACTGGTTAACCTGACAGCCCAGGGACCAAGGCTGGGTAGACCTCATTTATCAACTATATTACAGGGCTGCAATTCACCAGCTACCAAGTTGGACTCTTGGCGCTGGAAATTTAATGTGTGACAGCTGCGTTCAGCCAGTGGCGTCCAGCAATTTAAAAAGGTCAATTAAGAAACGGTTGATAGTGGTGCAGTAATAACAGCCCAGAGGGGTGAGCAGGGCTGAGTAAACAGAAGGGCTGAGACGTATATTACTGGAATTGAAGTGTCGAGGGGGAGCGTGTGGGGAGGAAATCTATTGTCACAAGCCATAAAGCACCTCCGAGTTTTGCAGCGGAGAGCAGTGCAGCTGTTTCCCTCCGCAGGCGCAGGCGGCGCGGGGCGCAGTCTGTGAGCACAGGGCTCTGCAGACAAAGGCGACACCTGCACCGGCTTGATCAATCTGCAGACAAAAATCGTTACCCTCCTCACTGCCCGCTCCTTTCGCACTTGCTGCTCTCCCACTTGGGGAGCATAAGGCAGACGCTGGAGGTATAGTCAGAATGTGGGCCATGTTCTAGAAATCCATGTTTTACGCATTCCCCAAAGCTGTGCTGCGCCTTCTCCTGCTGGCCGTGGGTGGGTGGGCGGGCGGGCGGACAGCGGTTGCTGGAGCCCCAACCCCGGCAAGTGCTGTCCTCAGACGACACACCTGCTCCGGGCTTCAGTGGACACACAAACGCAGGATGCAGTTTATACCCTTTACACTGCGATAGATGAAAGAGGGACGGGGAGCCCTTAGAAAAAGTCGATTTCAGCCCGTGACAGAACCGGCTCCTGGTGGGGGAAAGGCACTGTGTTTTGAAACTCAGACAAAGGGGTCCTAGGGCGCTAGGACAGGCTTTTTTTTGCCACATTTACCTGTCACACTAGAAATTCAATAGGGCGATGGGAATGCTAATTGATATGCAAAACAGGTCCAGGGTTCCTAGAAATGTCTAACGATCCTCCAAGTCACTGCGAATGCAGAATGAAGACATGCTCTAAATGAGATGGAGCAACGACACCAACCTTTTCCCTTGTTTTCTTTTTAAAACCTACTTTGGGAAACTTCACAGGTTTATGATTTAAAAAAAAGAGTATTGCAATCAGTGGGGTTTGTCTTTCACACACTGGATATTTATTATTAGAAAATAGCTTCTATCAGCTGTCAGTACCAAACAAGTTGAAAGGAGCGTGCTTCTCACCATATATTTTTTTTCTCCTTAATGAAATTTAAATAAACAGCTCACTGTGGGGAGAGTTGCCATACCTTTTTTTTCCCCTTTAAAATCTGAATCATTAAATGACATTTAGTACAAAACATCCTTCAAATATGACTTGTCCTGCAGCTGTTATGCTGTCCCTGGAGTAAGGGACATGAAAGAGATGAAAAAGACCACTCAAGCTATCAAATGACCCCAAAGAATCTACAGTAGAAACCAGAAACAAATAAAATAACCCAAACAAAATCCATCCAAACCAAGAAACCAGTTTTAACATTGGCTTTTCGATTTTGATTATTATCTAAGTTTTATATATATATATATATATATATATATATATATATTTGACACAGTAATAAAAAAGGAAGAATTGAATTGCATCGTTGGCAGGACAACCTTCCTCATATGTTAAAGAGGTGTTCAGAAAATTCCATAGAGTATCTGCTAAATGAACATGTTTGGCAGCTTAGCAAATATCATATGATTGCAGCATCCATGATTTGAAGTTCAATAGCTTTTGCTTTCTCCTGGCAGAGTTCATTGCTCAGGGTGATGAGCTGACGCGGCTCTGGATAGTTTCAGACCCACGGGCTTAAGGAAAGGTTTGGGGGTGGCTCAGTGCATGGCCCCAGTGCAGAAACTTCCAAACCTAAACAACGAATCAACCAACCAACCAACCAACCAACCACACAGATGTCAAACAATGGTCTCCTTTGAGTTCCTCTTGACAGAATGGAGGCCCAGCAAGGACTGCTGGTTAGAAGGTATGTTGACAGACTTTGGAATGAGGAGAATCACCCTTTGATTGGTCCGACGCCATTCGTTGTACAATCGACAGTGGTACCTAAATGACACCTGGGGTTAGGAGAGGAAAAATAAGGTTTCAGGTAAGCGGAAGCCAATAATCAATCCAAGAAACAAACATGTCATTTCAAACAGCTCCAGACAGCTGGGAGCCACAGAGCGGGGCTGGGACCCTGGCTAAGGCTGCACAGCAAGCAGCTGAGTGCCGGGAGTCGGGGCACCAGGCAAGGAGCACCCGTGTGTGGACACATGGGCAGGGCTCCCAGAGAGCTTCCTTCCATCCTCCTCATAGCGGGTAAAATGCGGGTATCAGAGGAAATGAAGTTCCTCCTGAGTTAGGGTTTATTTTGGGGATAGTGGTGTTTAGGCCCCAAACCATCAGTGACGAAGGTTGGCTGGAGGCAGCGGGTGGAGCGGGTACAGCACCAGCCCTGGCCCAGCTGTGGGACTGGGCCATGTGCCTTTCCAGTTCCTCTCTGTTGAATGAGAGGGATGCGAGGGCTCCCTGTACCCTTCTGCAGGTTGGACACTGCAAGGACCTCTTTCGCGTTGACTACGATAGGAAGGCACCCTTCGTACTGAGCTGTGGACAACCTGCTCGACTGTGCTGGCTGTCCCTGACGGACGATCCCCAATTGCCTCCAGCTCTAGCATGCTGGGGCTCCCGGGGGGAAGCTCTGGCATGGGCACCGACTCCCTGTGCCCAGTCTTCCCTGAGCCACAGTGCCTCGTGCCCACGTCAGCATGGCACCAAGTGCCCTGTACATCAGTGTGCTTGTTTCTCTGTCTCCTGGCACTGAAGTTTCCTGAGAGCAGGGCTTGTGCTGTAGTCACCTTTGCATACCCTGCACCTATCACAGGGTCTGGAACTGGGAAGTCGCTCAGTAGTTTGTTGAGTGAAGGGATGAGTGAAAAACTAGACTGTGCTTTCCATTTGTAACACTGCCTCAGACTTAAGCCTCTCTTGTAAGATACATGACAATATGAGTGGCAAACTCATGGTTGTGACACAACTGTGCCCTCAAAGTGCTTGCTTCTTATGTAAATATACTGGACTGTGTGGTTTGTTTTGGAGAAGGCTGGCATAAAGCATTGAAGGGCTGCTCAGGAAATTCAGAGTTTCATCTGTGCTTCTGAAGATGTGCAAACTGCCTTGGAAAATGAGGGTGGGATCCAATTTGAGTGCATCCAGATGACCAGGTAAGTGCTTGGAAGGAAGATGTCAAATTATCCATGGACTTCGTGTGACAAATTATCCGGATATGGGCTGTTTAGCCCCCTGGGGCGGGTGCCTTGTGTCGACCCCAGTACAGGTCCATGGTGGTCAGAGAGTGGGCTGACCCGATGGTTTGAGCTCAGCGTTTCTAGAAGTAGGGGAGTCAGGCCCTTGATCAGCAAGGGCTTGTTAGTCTTCATGGCAGGATCATGAAATTCAAGGCCACTCACTCAAATTTCTGAAGCTAGAAAGCAAATGCCACAGGCTGAGTGCCAGAGAGATTTGGGTATGAAAATATAAGCTTTCAAACTCACACAGATGTGCTTTTCTCCAAAAGGCCCTGAACATGCCGAAGTGAATCAGGGTTTTTTCTTTCTGTCTTTTAAGCTTGATTCTCTTCTGTCTATTCTGTCCTGCTGCTGCTTGGTGCTAGTCATGAAAGTGAGAGGGGCAGGTTGGAAGGCCTGCTGTTCGGGCTGAAGGTAGGGAGGAGGTAGAGCACAGACAAGTACTAATGAAGGGCTTTGGCAGCACGAGAAGCCTGGAATCTGGAAACAGTACAGGAGAGCTGGATTTCAAATCAGGAGTCCCTTCTTCCATGCTGTTAACAAGCCGCTCTGCTAGGCACTAGTAAGCAGAGAGGTGGCTGTGGGTGCAGGCGGGTGGCCCCTTCTACAGCGCAGGGAGTGGGCCTCGGGCTCTGGGCCAGCCCCATGGAGCCTGACTCCCCACCCTCCGCTTAGGGGCTCTGTGACTTTGGGAGGGTTGTTTGCGGCCTCCAAGTTTTAGTTCACTAGCTTGTAAAATGTGAATAATGATATCTGAGATAATGCATAACAAGCCCTTAGTACAGTGCCTCACATACACGTTAGTGTTCTTGGCCCGTGTTAAATATGGGAAAGATGACAGTTCTGTGATATTCCTTCTTCAATACAGGAAACTGGTGGGGAGTAGGGGTGGGGCGGGGAGAAGTTTGGCTTTTTTCTTTAAAGCCTTGCTCAGAATTCTGGGCTCAGCCCAGACCTAAGGAATCAGAGTGTGCATTTTAACAAGATCCCCAGGTGATGGCACGTACATTCCAGCCTGAGAAGCACTGCTTCAAGGAACCCAGGGAGTCAGCGACTTAGTAGGTCTCCTGGTTTCTTGACAGGAAATACAAAAATCAGCCCACTTGTTCCGACAAACAAATGCGATCTTATTATGCATTAATCTGTCTTAACTGCTGTTAACGACCACAGTTCACAGATCCAATCAATGAGAAAAAAGCATCATATGACGAGGACTCTGTATCAGAGAAAACAGAGGAAGTTGGGCCCAGAGCAGAAGGCATCACGTGTGCGATTGCCCTGGGTTAATGCTGGCTCCCATCTCTAGGAGCTCCAAGACACCCCTCCCCGCAATGGAATAGAACAGGGAAGAAAGGTTTGATTTAGAGGAATAAAGAGGCAGTGAGGGAAAAATGAGCATAAACCAAAAAGAAGCTACAGTGTGGTAACGCTGGGGACTTTGTTGAGGTATTTCTGAAATTCCGGAGGTTTTAAGGAGCGAGGAGCCACAGCAGCGGCTCGGGGCCACTATTGAAATGAAACTACCCCTCATGGGATGGGTTTCTTTAAGCACATTCATCTCTTCATCCAGAGGCTTTTCACCTCCTATAACGGCCAAGGTGTGCGTACAAAGAGTTGTGGTCACGCGCGTGGAACAAGGGGAGGCAGGGAGGTGACCAGCTGTGGCCCAAGGTTTGGTGTAGCGTCGCCGCAGGCTTTGGGAAATCTTCTCGTTACATATTTTTATTCTGCCATTTCTCTCGGGAGGTTATGGTGCCACCGAGTGAAGCATATTGATGGGGCCAGGGCTTTTTAAGTTCCCTTCCCAGCAAGGGGCCCAGCTCTCTGATCTCCAGGTGCGAGGAGAGAGCCGCTGTGCAGGCAGGAATACATCAGCCGCGGGCGGAGAAACGCCAAGCCAGTGTCACAGCGAACTGCCTCAGGCTGCCGCGGACTGTTCCCCAGCGAACCTTGTGGGGACAGTGTTCGATTGGAGGTTTTCCCCTTTGCAACGAGAATTGACATCATTAACCCATGGGACTGAGGGTCAGCGGGAGGATTCCGATAGTTCATGTCATTCTGTGACTGGACCGACGTTTCTGTTCTGGGCACTGGTTGCACCAGTCCCCAACGGCACGGAAGGGCTGCCGCGGCCACTGCGCTGTGCTGCCTCCATTCCTGCACCTCCAAACTGGGCTAATATGAACTCCCCTTGGACAATTTCTTACCACTTAATGTGGCTTCAGTTCTCACCTATCTTTCTTGGTGTCTCCGTGGACTTCAAACGGTTTGTGCCATAAACAGTGACGTTCCTGGGGGCGCCCCTCTCCTGAGCTCTGAGCGTGGAGATGGCGGAGCCGAGGCCTCCTGGGTCCCAGATGCTTGTGTTTCCACACGGCCGGTTCCTCAGGCAGAGCTCCCTGAGTTTGTGTCAAGCCCGGGGCCCTCGTGGCCCAGGGAGCGGGCAAGGAACTCAAAGGCAGTGCTAGGCTAGGCGCGCAGGTGCGCAGGCCCCTCTTCGTGGCGCCCAGCAAGGCCCTTGCAGGAAGGCTCCTTCCTCTGAGGAGCGGGGCTGGGACTGACACTGTGTTTGTTTATCTAAGACATTTCCACAGCATATTCTCCTTAAGCTTGACAGCTTGTTTACAGTGGGTTTCTGCTGGAGGGCAGTTTCCAAGTGCTGTCAGCTTCTGAATTACGGCTCTTGCCAGGGCAGCTCAGTGCAGCATTTATCTGGGAAAGACTTAGTCTAGATTCAGTAACCTATTGCTGAGCTGACGGCGGCCGCAGCATGTTTTTCATACCAGTCAAAGGGCAGAAATGCCTGTCTTCCTCTCCAGATGCTTTGCATTTTATTGAGGGCTGGGGGTGCTGAGGGAGTTGGGGGGCAGGGAAGCCACAGGAACAAAATCAAGGTGCCTATTGCCAGGTGCTCTGATGATATATGTCCCCTTGTTATCCTACCTAATCCTCATAATAGCCCATTGACCCAGGGGTCTTCAAGCATTTCCTCCATTTTTTTTTTTTTTTTTTGCATAAGGGGAAGGATGATCAGAGAGGTTAAGTACCCTGTTTAAAGCTACACAGCTATTGGGATGCTAAATCTTGGATTTAAACACAAGGCCTTTGATTCTAAATGCATGCACTTTTTACCGTGCAGTCCTGCCTCTTGGAAACTTTCTATTGTAGAATGAAGTATATTATCACTCTCCTGAAAGAGACCACTCCAGGAACCCTTCCTACCCAAACCTTCCTTTCACCTAGAATGGGAGATACAACAGGGTCACATCACTTTTCTCTAGGTAAATTTTTTTCTTTCTTTTCTTCCTTTCTTCCTTCTGCCCCTCCCTTTTTTCTTCCTTGTTAGGTAAGTGCATGCTTTATAAAGTGGGTTTTGAAGAAGGCCTTCAGTTGGTTTGAAAGCCCAGCATTCAGATCTATACTTTCACCTTAGGAACTCTTCTAAGAAAACCACAGACAAGTAAACCTCTAAACATGGGAAAAAATTATTTTCCAGAGTAGTTTCTCCTGCAGTCTTTCATTTAAATCTGATAACACCAGGGGAAGTTGGCAGGATGGGTATTACTACCATTCCCACTTTATAGATGGTAACATTGAGGCTCAGGGTGGTGAAATGACGTTAGATGGTGTTAGCTAGACTATTTAGCTTCTTATTTCGAACTCTCTTCCCATCACAATGACCTTGTGACTTCTGAGTCAGTTTCATTGCTTGATTCGCAATGAATCAGGATACATTTTGGAAGCACAGACTTTTAAAGGAGGCAATAATAGTTTTTTTGCTTTGGGGCTTCATCAGATTGGGAGCAGAATGCCTACATTAACCAGGGGACTCAGAAAAAGTCAGAATCATCAGATCACTCCCTATTTACCAAGGCTCGTCGGGCCCCTCTTACTGAGGCTGAAACGTCTCCCTCACTGGCCATCTGAGCGCTCCACCGTCTGAGCGCTGTCACCTGGGGCGCGGGGTGGGGGGGTGTACAAGAGCGGAATGAGCAGGGGTCGTGGTCAGTGTGGTAGGAACGGCTGCTGGTGGGACGGGCTTGGGAAGAACTGTGAGCAATGGAAGCTTCCACATGCTGACGCTGGGCTATGGGATCTGGGAACGGTACACTTTAGACAGGAAATACATATTGAATAACAATGGAACGTGCTCAGATTAGAAACCAGCAGGCACAGAAGAGGAATGCCAGGAAGCAGGGGCCCGGTTTCTGAAAATATTCTAGATAGTGATGTCCTTCCCTGCACGTCCCAGGGGGAAAGCACAGAGAGCAAATGCTGCCAACGGGTGCCAGAGCAATCAGCCCACTTCATGAGTTAAAAGAATGAAAAGACAGAGATGTTTAAAAATTCTTTCTCATATACAGCAGGAACACTTATTGGGAAATGGCTTTTCTTTGGTGGTGGCTTCTTGGCTGGATAAATGAGTGTTTTTATGGGCAGCAGAGTCAATATCCCAACACACAGAATAATCACCAGGCAAAGGGCAGCTCCACGCCCAACAAAGACTTTGGGCCGCATCAGGATGTGAGAAGGAAACAGCCAGGAGGAGGGGTTGTGGTCTGTGCAGGCAGCGACAGCAGCAGCGGCCAGCTGCCCCACTCACAACGCACCACAATCCCAGCAGAAACACGGAGCATACACAGGAGAGGAACACGCCCTGCCTCCTAGCAGATGGGGCCCAGACCACCAGGGGAGGGAGACGTCCAGGGCGGTGTCTGTGACTGATGGGCTCTCAGAAGTAGGGGCGTTTTCTTTACTTGATCTGCAAATCACTCACACAGAAACACAGACACACAAACAGACACACACACACACACACACACACACACACACACACACACACACACACACACACAGACTCACTCACTTCCATGTAGTAACAAACCAATCACACACTTGAGCCAGCATGTGAAGGTCTGTCTTCACCTGGGCAGGTGAGACATGCTACAGACAAGAAGGAAGGCTGTGCCAGCGGCGGGCCTGACCCCCTGGGCCGCGGGCCATACTTACTAGTGTCCAAAAGAGGTAAATAGTGAAGAGTGCGACAGTGAGTGCGATGAGCCCGACGGCCTCGAGCCGGCTACTAAAGTGCAGGTGGTCCACGGCGCCGCGCAGGCAGAGCCAGCCCGAGATGGTGGCCAGGGGCGTTATGAACAAGAAGCACACCATGTCTCCAAACAGAGTCCGCTTCTCATGCTGGGGGCCTGGGTTTCTGAGCCACTGCCGGGGACAGGGAGAGAGGAAGACAAGGACAAGGTTAACGGCCCGTGGGCGCTGCAGACACGCTCCTCTGAAGTGGTCTTTGTCTCCAGAACCTGGAAAAAGGCACTTCCGACCTGCTCTGAGATCACAGGAGACATTAAGGGCTCATGTCCGTGACCCGCCCCCTGAGTTATAGTGATTTATGATGATATACTATGACAATAGCGATGATGATAATGATGATGATGATAATAACGTGTCCTGGCTGTAGATGGCCTGCTGTTTTTGAAAACAGTTCAGTGGTTAGTATGAATCACAATGACTGTGTGGAAGGCAGAGAGGGTGTTACTTTTGAAGATAACAGGTGAGATGTAACAAGTGCTGTCATGTGGCCAAAGCCTTCTGGGGTCTGGGCCCTGGGAATGTGTGCAGGGAAGGCTTAACTCAGCAGGCCTGGCTTGCTCAAACCCTGCCCAGTCCCAAGAAAGACCTGTTTTCAGGGCTGGCTCCTCAGCCCTGGGTGATAAGGGTGTTTTGTATGCCTGAGACATTGGGCCACAGGGCACCAGTGTCACCAGATAGATTACACCAACAACGTGATGGATGCTAAAGGCCTATGTTTGCCCTGGGGGGCGAGTCTGAGCAGCTGAGGTTAGTAATGCAGGCCCTGTGTGCCTGTGTGACTGACCCCAATAAACACCGCAGACGCCAAGGCTCAGGTGAGCTCCCCTGGTTGATAACACGTTGTATGTGTTGTCACAATTTGTTGCTGAGAAATTAGGCACACCTATGTGACACTGCTGGGCGGGGACACCTGGGAGCTTGTGCCTGGTTTCTCCTAGACTTTGCCCCATGCACCTCTTCCCTCTGCGGATTTTAACGGGTCTCCTTTTGCTGTGATAAACCCTAAGCGTGAGTGTAAGAGCTTTTCTGAGTCCTGTGAATCCTTCTAGTGAATCACTGAGCCTGAGTGTGGTTTGGGGACCCTCAGACAGAGTGAGGCTCACCTGACTCCATGAACTCAGTAATGCCCCCTCCCTCATATTTTAGGACCCTGAACGTCAGCCTGTCCTTGACATTTTAACTCTACTGCCGTCTTGACTGACCCAACCCCCAAAAGGAAGGGAAAACTTGCTTGTTTAAGGACTGGAGTTGAGAACTCCTACAGGACAAGGGTGTTCTCCTCTCACTCGGGGGAACTGCTGAATGCCTGCTGAGATGTCTTCCCTAATCCATTCTAGGAATAGTCATGCTTACACATCGGTGTCGGTAGGTACTGGTAATGAGACCTGGTGGCTTCAGATTAGTATTGAAACATGTCTCCAAATAATATGACATTCCCATCTCACTAGCCCACGTCGTAATGACAGTGGCCACGGAGTCCAGAGACTGGAGTGGGGTCGAACACAGGGGATGGGATGGGGTGGGGGTGGGGAAGACACTGACTGACTGTCTTCCATCTCATCCTACCAGCAAATAAGGAGAACTCGCGGTGGCAGGGACTGACCCCCAAATGGGAGCAGACATCCCAGTGGCCAGGGCCGCAGTTCCCACAAAACCACTGGCGGGAGGGAAAGGACCATGACAGAGGAGACGAGTGGGTTGAGTGGGGCTGACTGGAGAGAGAGGAATGTCATGCTCAAGGGTGAAAGGAATAGACCAAAGAGTTGCAAAGAGGGCACTCGAGCTGAGGAAAGAGGAGTGTAAGGGCCAGCAGAAGATTCAAGGAGTGAGCAGAAGAGAAGGAAGCTGAAAAAGGCACAGAAGAACATTTTCTGGGAAGTGCCCTTCCTCGAATGTTTGCCTGAGGCAAATATTAAATGACCTGGAATGCCCAGCATAGCACTTTCCAGCGACAACCCGCCCTAAAAATGGGCTGAGATGCTGAAAGAATTCAGCCTCAGCTCAAAAATGAACATGAATAAATATTTAAAAATAGATAATGGCGAATTGACTTGTCTGTGAATATAAATATAGCATTATAAAAATTTAATATAAACACCAAAATGATCAAGTGCAAACGGCATTAACCCTGCCATGTGCTGTCACGCTACTTCATATGTCACAGCAGTTTCAAGTTCAAAGAACTTTCATTAATTAACTTTTTTTTGCTTAAACACGAGGAATATCATTATAAAATGGAGAGTAGAAATCAGGCATTATTATCCCAATTTTACCGAGGCTCAGCCAGGTGAACTGATTGTTCCAGATGATTCAGAGGTTGACCTGAGAAGAGGACCGGGATCGTTCCACTCTCATCAGTAAAATATTTGAAAATGTAAAATTGTAATACATTCAGAAATCTAGACAATTAACCATGGTGCCCAAATGGCAGCAGCCTGGCTCTCTGTGCAGTTTAGGTTTTCCCTAGAAGCAGATCTGAAAGCCTACTTTTCCTGTTGGAACATAGTAGGTTCTCAATAAACAGGTGACAGAAAAGCTGACCTCACTGGCTAAGACTTCCTCCAATTTCTTTGGCTTGGGAATTCTGAATACATGTTATTAAAACTAATTTATTACTTTACTTATCTATGTGGGCCTTGGCAACACCCAGTGAAATAACTCAGGTATGGAAGGAGGTAATTATGAATCACTACTTATCTCTGTTTGATGTAAAAGAAATTGGACAGGCAAACCAGAAATTACTATTGCTTGTTTCCAGTTTCCCGTTTTCTAATTATTTTTTGATCTTTTATATTCTTGAGAAGTTTCCAGGCCATTTTATATGTCCATGATCACCCAACTAAGGTTCCACACCTCATTAACACTACATGTATTTTTTGGCTTAGCTTACTTTCTGTTGTTTGTTGCTGGGTCATGTTTAGGTATGATGTTCTTGTTTTTCCCCCTTATGACTAAACTCCCACTTAAGTTTTAAAATTTTTTCAATTACAGCTGACATTCAATATTATTTTATATTAATTTCAGGTGCACAGCATAGTGGTTAGACATTTATATGACTTAAGAAGTGATGCCCCTGACTAGTCTAGTACCCACCTGGCACTATACATAGTTATTAGCATATTATTGACTATATCCCTTATGCTATGCCCTACATCTCCATAACTACTCTGTAACTACCAATTTGTACTTCTTAATCTCTTTCCCTTTTTTTTCACCCCTACCGTCAACCCCCTCCCATCTAGCAACCATCAAAATGTTTTCTGTATCTATCAGTTTGTTTATTTATTTTCTTATTTAAAGTCCACATATAAGCAAAATCACATTGCATCTGTCTTTCTCTGTCTAACACAACACTCAGCACAGATCCATACCCTCCAGGTCCATCCATGCTGCTGCAGACGGCAAGAACCCATTCCCTTTCCTGGCCAAAATATTCCATTGTATATATGCACCACCTCCTCTTTCTCCATTCTTCCATCGACAGACACCCAGGCTGCCTCCACATCTTGGCCATTGTGAACAATGCTGCAGAGAACATACGGATACATATGTCCCCTGAAGCAGTGTTTCGGGTTTCTTCGGATAAATACCCAGAAGTGGGATTACTGGCTCCTTCTTTTTTTTTTTTTTAATTTTTTATTTTATTGGAGAACAGTGTGTTTTTTTCAGGACCCATCAGCTCCAAGTCAAGTAGTTGTTTCATTCTAGTTTTGGAGGGCACAACTCAGTGGCCCATGTGGGGATCGAACCAGTAACCTTGGTGTTATGAGCACTGTGCTTTAACCAACTAAGCTAACCGGCCACCCCCTGGCTCCTTCTTTTTTAAAGTCTATTTTGTCTGGTATAAATATTGCTAACCCAACTTTTTTTGTTTTTGTTTATTTCCATTTTTATTAATTTTTTTTTCATCCCTTACTTTCCGTCTGTGCGTGTCTTTCAATCTGAAGTGAGTCTCTTGTAGACAGTGTACGTAAGGCTTTGTTTTCTTAACCATTCAGCCCTCCTGTGGCTTTTGATTGGAACATTTAATCCATTTACATTGAAAGTAATTGTTGATAGATATGTAGTTATTACCATTTTATTATTCATAATTTTAATTTTATTTTTCCATCTTATAGACGTCTCTCTAAGATTCCTTGTAATACTGGTTTGGTGGTGATGAACTCCTTTAGCTTTTTCTTGTCTGGGAAGTTCTTGATCTGTCTTTCGATTTTAAATGATAGCCTTGCGGGTAGAGTAGTCTTGGTTGTAGGTCCTTGCTTTTCATCACATTGAATATTTTGTGCCACTTCCTTCTGGCCTGCAAAGTTTCTGTTGAGAAATCAGCTGACAATCTTACGGGAGCTCCCTTATAAGTTACTAGTTGCCTTTCTCTCGTTGCTTTTATGAGTCTCTCTTTGTCTTTAACCTTTGCCATTCTAATTATAATGTGTCTTGGTGTGGGCCTGTTTGAATTCATCTTTTTTGGGACTCTGTGCTTTCTGGACTTCTATGTCTATTTCCTTCACCAGGTTAGGAAAGTTTTCAGTCATTATGTCTTTATATAGGTTCTCAATCCCTTGCTTTCTCTTTTCTCCTTCTGATATTCCTATGATAAAAATGTTGTTACGTTTGTTGTTGTCCCAGAGGTCCCTTAAACTATCCTCATTTTTAAAAAATTATTTTTCCTTTATGCTGTTCCGATTGGGTGTTTTCTGCTACCTTCCAAATCGCTGATTCGATCCTCTGCTTCTTTTATTCTGCTGGTGAGTCCTTCTACTGCATTCTTCATTTCAGTTATTGTATTCTTCACTCTGACTACTTTTTATGGTTTGTATGTCCTACTTTATGCTTACAACCTCTTTGTTGAAGTTCTCATTAAGTTCCTTGAGCATCCTTATAACCATTACTTTGAACCCTGTATTTGGTAGGTTGACTGTCTCCATTTCATTTAGTCCTTTTCTTGGAGTTTTCTCTTGTTCTTTGATTTGGGACGCATTTCTTTGTTTCCTCAGTTTGGCTGCCTCTCTGTGTTTGTTTCTATGTATTGAGTATATCTCCCAGTCTTGGCCAGGTGGCCTTATATAGTAGGTGGCCTGGCACAGTCTCCCTGATCACCTGTTCTGGGTGCTCCAGGAGCGTCCCTTGTGTGGGTTGTGTGTGCCCTCCTGTTATAGTTGAGCCTTGATTGCTATTGGCATGTCAGTAGGTGGGACTGATCCTCAGGCTGATTGGCTGTGGGGTTTGGCCACATCCACAGCCACAGACTGCTGTGCAGGGTGTTTACCTTACTGAGTGGGATTTGCCCTAGCAGGCTCTGGTGCCTGTTGAGACCACCCTTTGTGTGTGCCGCTTGTGGGACTAATTGGGTGGTGCTCTGCTGTTGTCTGAAGCCAACTTTCAAGTATGTTAGTTCTGGGGCCTCTTGGGAGGGGCTCCAGTGCAGGCCCAGGTCACCCACTGCTTGTTACTGGCCAGGGACTACCTGGTAGGAGCTATAAAGTGTAACGTGGTTGTTTGCTGCTTGTGCTAAACCTGGAGGTGTGTGGGAGAGGCCATGTTGTGAACCAAGGACCACAAAATCCAGGACCAGGCCTGGGGTACATCTGTAAAAAGCCAGGACATCCCAAGGTATGCTGCCATCTTCTGGCTCCCTTAAGGTTCAGCCACTGATAAATTCTTGTGTGGTACATGTTGGGTGAGACAGGGTCTCAGGAAGTCACCAGAGTGGGAAGAATTGTGGTCACCAGGTTAATGTAAATTCTGGTTTGGTGCCAGTGCTGATTCTGCAGCTACTCAGCTAAAGTCTCAGAGCACACCCAGGCCAGTTGTTGCCGGCCTGGGGCCCTTGGACTCTGATAGTTTTCCAAGAAAGAATGCAATGCAGGCGGGGCTAGCTGCTCACAGAGAAAGTGCCTTTGGTATTGGGGGAGTTGGGTGGGGTGGGGTCCAAGCTAAATCCACCAGACCAATTCAGGTTTAGACTGGGCCCTGTGGGGGAGGGCTCATTCCAATCACTAACTTGTTCTCGAACCATGAGATTGATCTACTCTTGGAAATTTGTACGAAAACCAAACAACCAACCAACCAACCAACCAACCAACCAACCAACCAACTAAACAAAACAGAAACCCCCGTGCATATCAGCATCCCAAGGCCTGAGACAGCAGGGGGAATTAAAGCTGCATTCTACTACCAGTGACATAGCATCGTTCACTGGCTGTGAATGTACATCTGAGGTAAGCCAGGCACTAGGGTTTACTTTCAAAGTGGGTTGACTGTGGGTTTGGATCTAATTACAGTGTCAATTTGCTAAATCCCTTCCTGGGTAGGAGTGAAGGGGGTGTGCTGCTCCAGGACATTAGATTCTGCCTCCCAGGCTCTGAATTAATCGGCTTAAATCCCCAAGGTAGACAGGACATCGAGCAGGTCAGTTTATACTAGAACCAGATTACACTCTGGTGGCTAATAGCTGTGATCGATTACAACCTTCTGCATGACTCTCCTTAATGAGAAACCATCACGAGAATGAAAGAAACTGATAGAAGGGATAACAACTGACAGAACCATAACAAATTTATGGAGCAGAAAAAAAAAAAAAGACGGCATAGTCTCACAGTGTTTACTCACTTGGGTTTATCTGCCTGAGTATCTCCTGTTAATCTGACACTTGGCAGAGTTATTAACTAAGCGATAGCCTTTCTTGGGATGGGTTTTATTTTCGAAGCCCAACACAACCAACACTAAATGGTCTTGCTTGCCTGGGGAGCCGCAGTGTGAAAGGGTCCTTTGCATGATTTAAAACTGAAGATGAAACCTGAAAACCATGCATTTCAGTTAACTTGAAGCACAGCAGAGAACAAAACCAAACACCTACCGGTGTTTAAATCCCTGAACTTCACATATTATCAGTGAATTTCCAGGACAGCTGAAGTCACACAGAAGGAAATTCTGACTCCAGGGAAGCTAAGGAGATGGTGCTCCAGGTAGTCATCAAGCCAGGCTTGCAGCAGTGCACCTCAAATGAAAACTGTACAGAGGGTTTGCCTGTGGCTCTACAATGTCAAATTTCAGCTTTGGCCTCTCTCCAAAGCCCCAGAAGTGAATATTTATCAGCCCACTCATCTCCCCGGAGATGACTAATAGACAACTCAAACTTACTCTGTCCAAACAGAACTCTTGATTTAGTACTTACCTTACAACCCCTCTCCCCACCACGTCTTCTCCGTATCAGTAAATGACAACATCATCCACCCAGTCACTCAGTCATCCTGTTTCCTTTCTATGTCTACCCCACACATCTAGCCCTTCAGTAAGTCCTACTGGCACTCCCTTTAACATACATTTGGAAACATGCACTTCTCTTCATATCCACTGCCACCACCCCTGGGCCACCCTCATCTGCTGCTTGGGAGGCAACAGCCTCCCTGCTTCCACTCTGGCCACCCAATGGTCCAGTTGCAAAACAACAGTCAGGATAACCTGGTAAAAATATACCTCAGATCATGTCGGTCCTTTGCTTAAAATTCTCCAGTGGTTACAATAAAGACTAAACGTTTTATCTGGGACTGCAAGACCTGCACTCATCCCTGCCTCTCTCTCTGACCACTTCTATTACCTCTTCCCCTCATTTCCAACCCTTACAAGTGGCTGCTCCCATATGGGGAACAGGCTTTGCCCATACTCTTGCATGGATGGCTCCTTCTCACCATTTAAGTCTCAGCTCAAATGGTGTCTTTTCGTTGAAAACACTCCTTGCACCTGTGAACATTACCTGTTCCACATTTTTCACAGAACGCATGACACTCTGAAATAATGCTATCTATTTATTTGCCTGTTTACTTATTTATTTTTTGCTCCCCACCTCAATGAGAGCTCCAGGATGCCAGTTCATTCTTGTATGCCTTGATGCAAGAATAGTGCTGGAACATAGCAGATGCTTAATGAAAATGAATGAATCAACATCTGAGGTGCTGGCAGCCCAAGTTCACTGCTTTCAGCCTTCTAGACTGGAGATAGCATTCCCTATGTATATTTTATTTTTTAGACTTCCAAGAAAAATATCTACATGCTGTTTTGTTGCTATAAGGTGAAAAACCTGCAGTTTCTGTTCAAGATTTCCCCCCCATGATGTAAATAACTGTGGAATACCATCTATTTTTCCACATATCATGAAATAGCATGAGAAATCCAATAAATTATTCAAGATCCTTTGTATTGTTTTAGTCACAATTACTGTCTTTTTTTCTAGGAGAAAACTACCTTGAAATATATGAGAAGAAGATAATACCAAACGTCCATTTAAAAATTATACAACTCTAGTTCAACCAAAAAATATGTACTGAGTGCCTATTAGGTGCCAGACAATTTTACTGAATTTAAAAACACCAGGTGGTGCTATTATTGCCATTTTGAATTAGGATATGAAGCCCTAGGGAGGTTAGGTCACTCGTTCAAGGTTACATGGTGGAGGAGCCAGTATTTGAAATCTCCAGCCTCCTGTGTTTTCAACTCTTTCCTTTTGCTTGCTTTAGCACTACAAAAATCTTGCTCCTGATTTCTGTTCACTCCTACCATGGAGAAGGCTGGAGAAGGAGCGCTGCGCATGGGATACAACATGGCCTTGGAAGTAGGAGACAAGACGCTGCCTCCAGTTGCCCCCTGCTCTTGGTTCCCCCAATGCTGTGTGAGTTTTATCAAGCTCTTTCACCTCTCTGGAGGAGTGAAAGCTGTGAGTCTCCCTCAAAGGAGCGAGGCAGGTTCAGTTTCGAGGGGAGCGGTGAAGGACCCTCTCTGGTTGTGTTAAGTTCCCACTGTTGTTCAAGACGTCAGGTTCTACTGAAGAGTGTAGAGAGCATCCTTCAGTTCAAGTCTTCGGAGCTCCAAAGCTGTGTCTCCCGCTGCTTACTAGGTCTCTCCGCATTTGTGTACTAAACACCTCAAATTTACAAGGTCCATGATGGAAGGCTGGATTCACTTCCGCCACCTCAACTCTGCCACAGATCGATTTTTCTCCCAGGTTGTCTGTCCCACACCAGTATGTGACAGCACCCAAACCATGTGGCTCTTGTAAACAACCTCGGTACCATCCGCAGTCTCCTTCCCCTCATTCCCCGGGCCCTTGTATCCAGTCTATCAGCAGGTCCTGTCGCTTCTTCCAGAATGCATCTTGAACATGTCCACATCTCGCTGTCTCTGTAGTGCCATTACTCTTCCTTATCTCTCACCTGAACCATGTGATAGCCTCCTCACTCCTGTATCCTGGTTACCCTAGACTGGGGGTCGGCAAACTTTTGAGATGGAAGAGCCGCCAGGGGTTAGCAAACTGCGGCTCGCGAGCCACATGTGGCTCTGAAATAAAATAGAAAATGAAAATAAAACTATCATAGTTTCATTTATAAAAATTTCTACAGGATATTATTCACATAATGGTGATTATGAAAAATATATTTATGGCTCTCGAATAATTTTTAAATTGTTGTGAGGGTCAGGATTAGCTCTTCCAGGCAAACTTTTGAGATGGAACGTACCCAAAGAGCCGCATGTGGTTCGCGAGCTGCAGTTTGCTGATCCCTACCCTAGAATCCACTTTTTCTAAAGCAGCAAAATCACACCACTTCTCTTGCTTAAAAGTCCCCAGTGGCTCTGTGTTGCACTTAGTCTTCCTAGGTTTGCTGTGGCCCACAAAGCCCATTGTGATGTAGCCCAGGTCCACAGACCCCAAGTGGGCCGAGGGTAGGATTCATGGGATCTGTGATATTTGGATGGGGAAAAAAAAATCACATCTTTATTTTCACAACCTTTAACTGAAATTTAACATTTCATTGAGTTATGCAGAAAATCTCAGTGATGGGAGCAGTACCTGTGACTTTGTCACCAATAGAAGTCACAAATATTTCCTATCACATTACAACTGCTGCAGTTATCTTGACTTATCACTACTTCATAGTTATCGGATCCGGCACAAAATGTTAAAGAAGCACTTACATTTTTATCACAACTTTGTCTTTTAAATATTTTAAATGCTAAATTACAATGTAGTTGGTTTTCATTGCATTTCTATGTATTTTACCTTATGCAATTGAAAACATGATGCTGAGAAGGGATCCACAGAGTTCAACAGACTGCCAAGGGGTCCACGATAGAGAAGTTTAAGCACTGGGCTCGAGCTCCTTGGATCTCTCAAATAATGCTCCTCAGCAGTGTTTTATCCTGTTTTGGAAAGCTGAACTACCTGCCTCAGAGCCTTTGCAGTAGCTGTTCTTTCTGCCCATGGCTGGGACATTCACATGGGCTGGGTCCCATCTCCACTCGAATGTCACCTCTTTAGGGAGGCCTTCACAAACCACCATGCATTTTCTTACCCCAGTCATTCTTTACCACTGCAACTTGTTTCTTCCTTTATAACTTTTATCACGATCAAAAATCATCTTTTTACTTATTTACTTGTTTATGCTGTGTCTTTCTCCTTAGCAGGTAAGCTCTATCAGCATACAACATTCTTCTGGCCTCTTCACAGTTATATCCCCATTTCCCAAAATATTTAATTTGTGCTTCATAAGTATTAGCTGAAGCAATATATAAAGACTTCCAAACCAGAGGATCGCTTTGGGTAGGAATCAGATGAGTTTAACTAAAATACATACATATACTGGAGATGCTAAAAAAATGTATATATAAGTGGACACTTTGGTCAATGTTGCTCAAGCAGTAGTTCGCCATAATCAGAAGTGTCTGGACGCTGATGGTAACCACTTTGAGCACCTCTTGTAATTGCAGAAGTCAAATGTGACTTGTATTCATCTTTTGTTATTGGTATATATTGCATATTACAATTTTAATACAGTTTTCCTTTCTTAAAATGTGTATACATTTTTTTTTGGCACCCTCTCTATATAAGACCACTCACTCTGACTCTTCTGATCAGATACAGCACAGTAATCTTTGCCACAGACACATGCTTAGCAGTTGCTCTGGCATTCACAGCTGTGATTTGGCTAAAGCATTAAGTCATATTCAAGGACACCCTGGAGATTTGTGACACTCCCTGGAGGACCGAGGCCAATAAGCCAATTAATGGGCTATAACACTCCATAAATACCATATTTGTTTCTAGGACATTATAATCTGGCTCAGGCATTATTTAAACAAATGCTACTCACACCCACACCAATGGTTTGAATTTTTCCAAAGATAAGATTAGCACAGCACCATTAGATGGCAAAATCATTTGATATATTCATTTGCAACTTCAGATAGAAGCAAAATGGGGATCATTTCTCTCTAATTATTTTAGATCATCACTGGGTAGATGTGATCACAGCCAAATGCAGACTGCTTATCTGCAATATGAGAAGATGCTGCAGAATTATGAAGCATATGTGATCAATGTAAAGCCAGACACCTAAGAAGCGGAGATAAATAACCAAGAGAGGATGGGGAGCAAGAAAACAGAAACTTCCAGGAGAAATTGATAAATAAGATGCGCAGTGCCAGAAATAGAAATGATTTACTCTGGGAGACAATGGATTCGTACTGTGTAGTCATTTATAAACAGGACACAAAGAGCAGCTCCCCATCCCCTGAGCCCTGCTTCATTTTGGCTTTTATGGGGTCCCTGGCCCTCCAGCTGGTCAAGTTGCTGGTGTCTAACACCCTCTCTGCTGTCTAACACCCTCTCTGCTGTCTAACACCCTCTCTGCTGGCCTGCTGTTGGAGCCCGGGTTTCGGAAGCTTTGAGCAAAAGGACGGGATCAGGGGTAAAAGGTGCCAGGACAGTGTAGCAAGTAAAAGCCCCAACTGGAACATCAGACGAAATACGAGAATATGATGAATAACATGCCTATGGATAATAAATCCCTATTTTGATCATCGAGGATGTTTAAAGGAATAGGGAGGGAGAAATCAAATTTAAAACCAGGTCCTCAAAATGGGACCACATTAAAAAATCTGTATTCCTCAGATGTAGTGAGAATGTGAGTATGAAAACTATCCAAGCAGAGTGTGGTGGAGGGATTTCAAAGAACTAACACACACTGTAAAACAGAGGGTGGAAGTAACATTCTCACCACGGCCACATGCTCCCAAAGCAAGCGATTAGAATGGGAACGCTGTGAGAAAGAGACGAATTTCTGCTAGATGGAAGGACTGTGAGAACAGAGGAAATTTTAGATTCACAGTCCCTGCAGTCCAATGTTTTGCTGCCAAAAAGGATCCCGGATATTTAGGAGAGCCTGGCTGACCTTGCTGACATTAGACACATCCTAGCAACGAAAGGATCTGGATTCTGTCAAGGCTCTGCTTGAGGTCATGGCTTAAGTCCACGAGCCGTAGTATTTGGTGGCATCTTGTTATTTTTGTTCAAAACTCCCCATCTTCAAATTTCAAAGGGAGCTCACCAACGTTCAAGTAATTTGGATCACACCACACACTCCATGCTCACACTGTCTAAGCTGTTCAGGATTTTCAAGATTTTCAAACATACCCTTCCTGAGCCTCCTCACATCTAAAGAGTCTCCCTCTTTTTGTCCAGGTCAACCCAGCCGTCTGTGCACACAGTGCTCTCCAGGACTTTTTGGATATCCTTCATTAGGTATGGAGCCCAGAGTATCAGAATACCAGGTAAAAATGTGCCATGTGTTATATGAGGAGAGGGCAACGTTTTCCATTTTGCCAGCATTACTTCTCTTGATTGTGTTCAATGTTTGTAGGCCATTTTGCTACAAATCGCACAGAGCTGCCTTCAGAGAAGACATTCTTAAGGGGTAGGGGCAATAGCTCAACAACATGGGTCATGACACCAAGGACTGGCATTTACCGAAGGGCAAGTGGGACGCCAGCTCTATGAACAGCTCTGTGGGAAAGCTCTGCTCCAACTGGAGACACACATACATTTTTAGCTTGAATGATCCTGAGACATGTGCCCCCTATGTGTCCCCAAGGCAGAATCAAGCCAACCATGGAAGAACCCTAGTTAATAACTAGCCCAGTCCTGCATATGTGCAAGCAAAATCGCTAGCTGTCCCTTCAAGACTAGCAAATCATATCCACTCTTGTGGCACCCACACAATTATAATGGGGTCTCCTCACAGAGAAGGAAATTTGCAGTGAATTGTTGAAAGTTTCCCTTACTTTTCATGCTTACAACATTTTAAGGGCACAGGAGACAGTTTTGGAAAATCTATGTGCTTCCTTGCAATTCACAGAACCATTTTCCTCGACCAGGGGTCCCTGACCTGGGGTGTAGGGCTTCAGAAAACCTGAGGCCCCTTTGAAACTGTATTTGAACACTGGGTGTCTGTATATTTCAGAGGATAGAGTACAAGCTCTTTTTTTCTTCTTCAATAATACTCTCTTAAAATTTGCATATATTTGATATATAGCATTGTATAAATTTAAGGTATACAATATATTAATTTGATACATTTAATATTATAGTATGATTGCCATTGTAGTGATATTTAGTACCTCTATCACATTACATAATTATGCTTTCTTTTAGTGATTGGGATAATTAAGCTCTAGTCTCTTAGCAGCTTTGAAAATAATTACAGTACAATATAGTGGTTTCTATTCATCATATGAGTTCAAGCTTTTGTCAGATTCTCAAATATACCTCAGGGGAAGAAGTACTGTTCTAGAGCATTTCTCTCAATTGTCTTAAAAAACTCCTTGGTCCAGGCCAACTTTCTGAGGTTTGATGAATTTAAGAATATGGGCAGTAGGATTTGATTGCCTTCTGAGAATCCATCATTTCTCCGTAGACCCTGGTTAAAAAACAATTAACCCAGGTCACAAAATGTGTTATTAAAAAATAATTATATGGTTGTGGGGCAACAGAATCAAGGAAGTAACCAAATTAAATTAATTGGATTAAAGGAAGAAAAGGACTCTCAAGATGGTAAAAATTCAGACAAAAAAAATCAATGTACAAATCATTACAATAAAAAAGTGAAAAACGAACAGGGTTTCATCCTACAAACTGTGATAGGGAAAAGGGGGGAAAAAAACACTGATATCTCTGTGTCAATTTCCTTACTTCTAAAATGAAAATGGCTATACCTACAAATGGCAAAACAGTAAAGTGCCTAGAACAGTGGCAGGGATTAAGGACTCAGTAAATGGTAACTAGTAGTAGCAGTATATTAAGGTAACTAGGATGTGGAGAAGGAATCAAAACTAAATAAAATTAAAGCAAGGACAGTTAAGATACATTTTTTATAAAATCTGAGACTACACCTTGCTAACTTTATGGTAAGTGAAGGAAGCCAGTTACAAAGGACCACATACTTACTGTAGAGTTCCACTTATAGGAAATGTCCAGAATTCGCAAATCTATATAGATATAGAATAGATTAGTGGTTGCTTAGGGCTGGGGCAAGGGGTTGGGGGTGGGAGGACTGGAGAGTGGAGTGTGTGAGGTTTCATTTTAAGGTGATAAAGATGTTCTAAAATTGACTTGTGAAAATTGACTTACTCACACTGTGAATAAACTAAGTGTCACTGAATTGTACCCTTCAAATGGGTGAACTGGATGGTATATAAATTGTATCTCAATAAACCTGTTTAAAAAATCTGAGACTGGAAAACCCCCTTGGTCAAAAATAAGTTGAAGTGCCTTGCAACTTTTCCTAAGAAAATCCCTCCATCTTGCATGAATTCTGGTTTGTAGATATTTCCTTTTGCCTTGCCACATCTTCATCTAATAGGGTTATTTTTCAGATTATGTATCTGTCAGGTAAGTCTTATCAACAGCTGAAAACATGTATATTTTGATGAATGAATGACTTTTGGATTTTGACATTAGAGTCATAGATTTTAAGCAGATGAGCCAGTGTTTAGAAAAACACTGGAGCCATTTTATTACTTCCATCTCTCATGCCTTTTCTCCCATCATCTATCAGCTTAATGCAAAGAGCAAGTCTTTGGAAGCAGACTTGCATTATTTTCCAAGATGGTGAATATTTTCCCTTCATCTCCCAGTTTTTGCATTTACTGATTCTTCCCAGATATAAGTCCTTAAATGCTTATAGATTTTATTTTAACTTCCTGCTGCTCTTACTTGCCAGCATTTCATATGTGCCCCATTAGCCATTTCCCTCAGAGCCTTAACAGATTTTGAACCTCACAATTTATTCCAACTTTCTGTTTCTAATAGCATTGCTGGAGGTAAAGCAGTGATAAAAATAATGTGTAGAAAATTCTTCATTTTCTTCTTTTAATCTGACTTCAATCTTCACAAACAAATCTTTACACATCTTCCTGAGTGGCACACCTAAAAATTAAACCTGGTTTTCTGTATCCTAAACTAAGAGCTTCAAAGCGTTTTTTTCCTCTTTCATGTTATACAAGCGCAAACATAATTTTCATCTCACATATCCATCACAGAGTACGTCTACCCCCTAACTCGGTAATAATGGATTGCGAAGAAACGGTTTTATCCCAGTCCATCCCACAGGGTCCCTATCTCTTCAAGAATGAAGGCAGGCAGTGATGAGGCACGGCATAGAAACACATTCAGTGAAAAATGGAGGAGGAGAGCAAAGCCACCAGACCCGACAGGAGTCTTTCTTATCTTTCCCCAAATCTGCTGCACCTGTCACAAAAGTGTGCACAGAATTGAGGCAATTAGACAAATAATTCAAGAGAAAAGCTAGTGTTTTCTTTCACGAGTTGTAAAATCAGTTTTATCAATCTGAATTACCCAGATGACAGTTTTGAAAGAAATTTACCTCACAACTGTGGATAATCATGTTGTGAGTGATTAACTTCCATAACCATCCGTGAAAGGTGGGAAAAGGCTCTAACAATATTGGGTTCACCGGGCTTTCTAATAACACCTCCCTTAGGAGAAATCGCAGAAGAAATTGGTGACATAATGACTCAGTCAAATGAAGACTCAAATGTAGAGAAATAGTACCTGGATGAGAAGAAGAAAAGAAAGCATATGCAAAGTCCCTTGGAAACTAAGAATAACTTTTCTGGCTTCTAATAAGGTGGTGTACCGGAGAGCTGCGTCTCTCAGCTAGAGTATAAAGAGGCACAGTGAAGAAATGCCATTCCGCTATTCCAACGCTCAGTCTGGCATAGCTCGGTTTGTTGTTGTTCATAGAATTTATTTTTTAGAACAATTTTAGGTTCATAGCAAAATTGAGTGGAAAACCCAGAGTTCCCATATATCCCCTGCTCTCCACATGCACAGCCTCCCCCATTATCAACCCCCCACCCCCACCCCATAGTGGTACATTTGTTACAACTGATGAACCTACACTGACACGTCATTATCACCCAAAGTCCATAGTTTACGTTAGGGTTCACTCTTGGTGTACTTTCTATGGGTTTGGACAAATGCATAGTGACACATATCCAATATTATAGTATGGTACGGAAGACGTTCTCGGCCCTAAGCATCCTCTGTGCTCTGTTCATCCCTCCGTCCCCAGTAATGGCTTTGGATTTAATAAAGGAATTCAACATAAAGAGGAAAGCAGGGCTTTAACTAACATTTACTTTTTATTCTCCCCTTTCTGAAACATATCTAGTCCTTTAGAAGGCTGGCTCTTAGTGAAGAAACCCTCAGTTCTGTGTGTATTTGAACATGTGTTCCAATGAGCAAGTGAAAGAAAGAAGCCAGGTGTGGTGGAAAGAGCACAGGCTACGGAGCCAGAGGGACCTGGATTCTTCCGCTTTCTCCACTTAACTAGCCCTGTGGCTGCAAGTATTGAAGATCTCTCTGAATAGGGACTTAACATCTCAGTCTCAGCTTCTTATCTACAAAATGGGATAATATCTGCTATTGGGATACCCGAGACATTAAAATAAGATGGTTATATAAAGTGTATACAGCATGTAATATTTTTCCTGTGCCTAGGAAATGGGTAAATAATTTAAGAAGGAAAAACTTTGGGGTGTGCACATCTTAAGGATAAAAATAGATGGACTCAAAGTGAAACGAATGCCACTGGATTGGAATGTCATGTTCTGAGCACAACAGGCACAGCAGCGTGTTACTCAGTGAATAAATGACCATCGGTCTCCCACTGCCCAACTGAAGCTCCTTTTTCACTTTGCTTATTCGCATACAATTGTCCACTGGGCGGCATTTAACCATAATCAGGTAGTGCTCATGATATTTCACACCATTACGTGTTTAAAAACATGTATTCTTTCTTTGGAGACTTAAGTGTCAGTCATTGACACTTAAAACTGAAGCGGCAGGAGGACGGCTGGCAGAGCGGGGAGTTCTATGCATGTTCCCTAACTCTGTATCTGAAATCTGCATCAGGGCTTCCCCAGTTCAGATCTCCTTTCAGCTCAGCCCCGGGGCCTGGTATCCACACAGAGCAGTTCCTGGGAGCTAATCGCACCTTGTTATTTCAGCAGAAGTTAGGAGAAAGGCGATCAGCAGCTGTCCTCAGTCATTCAGTGACGCCTCTCTGCTCCTCTATCAGATTCCCCCTTATAAAGCTCCAGAGACACTCTCACCTCCTCCACCCTCGCCCTAAATTCCCATGTAATAACTTCTAATTGTCTGCCTTTCAAAGCAGTGGACCCGTTGGTGGCCAACACCAGCTGTACTGTTTATGCTCACATTTGGAATTAGCTCAAAGGGCCTGGAATCTTCCATATTATCTATCTCATTTTCTTTGCCTCTTCTTAGTCTTGGCCCAGATGTGCTTACGGAAAACCTGGCTGACTTTTCTCCTGTGTTGGAGACCACCTGAAGATGAATTAGTAAAGACTATAGACATTTTCTCTCTGTCCCCCGCCCCAAGAGGCTTGTCCTTTGAAAGGTTATGCTGCTCACAACATGCTAACATTTTGTTAATTCCAGGTGGTGGATACGTGTCTGTTTGCTCTATTACTCTTTGTCCTCCCTTGTATTAAAAAACAACAACAACAACATAATAACTAAAATAAAAAAGTTCTGTGGGACAATTCTTGGTATTATACATCTGGGTAGGGGCAGCTACTAGGACCAAAAAAGGCCCACTTGAGAACATGATTCTGATTTGTATTTCAACTCAAGTTCACTGCAAGTATCCATACAATTTAAAACAATAGAATCTGGTCGTGTCGTTGCTTTTATGCATGGAACTGGATTTCCCCTCCAAATTAATCCTTTATTAGCTGTGGAGGGGCTAAAAACAGGCACCAAGCAGTTAGCTCACTTCCATCTGGCATGGCCATGTGAATACTTCGGTTGGCTTGCTTTTTTAATGAAGCGATTTTTAATGAAGCAAGCTGTGAATTTAATAGATACCTTAAAACAGCTTCTTTGTAACTAAGCTTTAAGTAATGAAGCAACTGCCAAATTAGCCACCAAAACCAAGAGAAAAATTCAAGGCTGAATAACTACAGGACCAAGGATTGCTGGACTCCGGTCATCAAGCATGTCATCTCAACCGCTGGCACCAAGGATGGTAACCCAAGTCCACTTGGAGGCTGGTGGCCTGCTCAGCGATCTTACCAGAGGTCAAGGAAGTGCCTGACCGATAGATATTAAGGCATTCTGCGAGTGCAAGATATTGGAACCGCTGTTGTTCTTCCACTGTCCATGCTAGTGCAGTCTCTTAGTGGTTTCTTTACCTTGTGATTGCAAACCAGCCATTTCAGCTCACTTTAATCATTAGGTTCAGTTTACATTACCCTGAAAGAAAGATGTTGGTAGAAAATAATGCACATAGCATTAGGGGACTCTTAAGCGTGGGCGAGGTCGCCCTATTCTGGAACCTCAGCTGTAAAGAGTAGGCAGGAAATGCAAGAGGGTGAAGAGGGCTGGGTGGGTGAAAACAATAGGCAAGGCCTGGGGGGCCTGGAGAGTGCACGTCCCACCTAGAGGCATTCAGGTTATTATTTGTTAAATGTTAATTCAATAAAGTGCACCTGTGTGCATGAATGACGTCACCAGTTGGTGAGTTCTGCTTGATTTTACAGGTGAGGAAGCTGATGTATAAAGAGGAGACATGACTTGTTCAGGTTTCAGTACAGGTCATGGGTGGCCAGGACAGGAATCCAAGGCTGCCTGCTGCCAGCTCAGTGCTGGGAGTACCAGTTACAGACCAGCAGCCACAGTCGTGATGTTGGGCCTGCTTGGGAAAGTCACTGGCAAAGATTGCACTCAGTGGGAGGGCCTTGTTCTGCTGGCCATGAAATAGACCCAAAGTCCCTCACATACTCCCCTTCTAGTACTTGACATTTCCTTTGTCCTTCGTACTACACCTCCTTACTCTGTTTTGGGGCCTTATCCTTGCCTGGATCGGGTGGGAAAGTTGCCTGTAGTAGAGGGAGCTGGAAAGGAGGGCCTGACAAGCCCTGGGTGGCAGAGCAGGGAGAACCGGTGTCTGCCAGCCTTGAGCTCCGGTGGCGACAGTCTGTGCTGGACATGAGAGTGGGAAGTGGGAACTCCTAGTGGGCTGAACCGAATCCCCTCCACATTCCATTTCACAGGTGCTGGGGTGTGGCCTTCTCCTCCATTTTGTCCCTCCAGAGCACAATACGGAGGAGGAGGCAGAGGCCTGAATGCAGGGACAGGAAGCCTTACTTTCTCTTGCTGAGGGATGCTGACCTCACATCACCACCAGAAACTTGTTTCTTTGTCTAACAGATGGGTAATATGATCTCCACCCCTGCTTCCTCCCGCCTCCAAGACTGTGGTGAAATGTTTGCTTGCGTAGTGCTTGGATTTCTAAAAGCTTGACGAACGCTAGCTGGGTCCGAATCATGGTGATGTGGCCGGGTCCTCCCCACCCTCAGCCACACTTCCGTCACTCAGGCCAGCTTTCTCTGCCAAGCCCTGTGGCCGACATTTCCCCCTCACTGGGTACAGTGCCTCCAGGGCTTCTACCACCCGCCATTTCTTAAAACCTGATTGGACACTGATGAGGGGGTGGGAGAAAGGATATGTCAGAACCATTGCCATTGGCAGTGCTGCTCAAAGCAGTGTTGCTCGTTTGTATTACGTAAGTCCTTGCCCCACTGAGTCTGTCTTAAACTGTAAGGGCAAGGGGTCCGTTTCTTTGATTTACAACCACACGCCCAAACTACGATCTATGGCTTGCCTTTGGGGGAGGGGAGGTTCTCCATTCATCCATTTATTTAATGAACAGGTGCTTCCTGATTGCCTGTCACAGGCTGTGATTATGGTCTGGACACCTTGCTCGCCGGGCTGCACTCACAAGCTGGAATGAAGAGGGGAGCTCGCCCGTTTTCCTTGGAGAAATGGGATAGGTGTCCTCACGCGTGGGCAGCTCCTCGAGTCAGTTTATATCCTCTATGGTGTCATTTACTAATTACCCCAATGGTACATGGGTTTGCTGATGAAAATGAATACTCTGAAACCCAGGCCTCACGTTTTTACTTAAATGAATACATCAAATCAAAACAACCCCGCTACAATAAGAGTCGAGCAATGTCCCCGGCTGTCTGATATGTACATATTAGGAAGGTTCAAGCGAAGTCTTAAATCTATTAAATAGCAAGTGCCAAGGCATAAAGTGGTTTCTGCCCAGCAGTGCAGCTCCGCTCCCTGTTGTGTAGCTGGAGATTTACACTGAATCTGGGGCGTAGTTTAAGGCCATTTCCCCCCAGTGACTTATAAAAAAAAATCATAAATAAAAAGCTTGAAAAAAAAATCCCTAATTCTCATCTCCCTAGCTTTACATCCCATTATTCTGAGCAACTGATATGTGTGAAAACACGCTCCGTTTCAATTTAGCTAAACCTCTGACTCACAGGGAACAGCTTTTAAATTGTTCATACCATTCTTATCAGTCAGCTGGGTTTGTGTAAAGGAAATAGGAATACGAAAACCTAATCACTCCCTCTGTGAAAAATCATCATGTCTCCCTGATTGGAGGAAGATCAGATCCCAGAAAGCCTTTTCTCCAGGTTTCCACCATTTCCTGGCTGTTTCATTTTGCTCATGACATTGTTGAGCTGATCTATTATCGCATGAGTTTCCCGGGCAAGGCTGGGTGTTACTGATACACGTCGTAGGAAAGCCAGGGGCAGACAGTCCCATCCCCGGGAGCTGATGATGCAAGCATGCTATTTGCACATAGTAAGATGGACTTCTTGGAAAAGTGCTCAGTCAGATGTGTAATCAGAGCAATAGGCTGGAGTCAAGGTGCACAATTTTTGGGAACACGTCATGGTATTTTTATTGGTTTGTGGTATGTTACCCTTATAAAAGAATGGTATCAGAGTTCAACTCAGAGAGAAATGAGGAAAAGTGAAAATGAGCAGGAAGGAGACCATAAAACCACCCAGGCTGGTCATTCAGGGAATCCTGTTATGGTTAGTGGATGTCTGTTTACTGCATTCTACCAGGCCATTATTCTTGGGGATAATTCCTCTCACAAATTGCCACTGGGTACATTTTCCATCATCAACAGAAAGATATGTAGCCTTCACGAGAGAAGTGCTAGCTGTGTAGATATAAAACGAGTGTGTGTTATAGCTGCTCTTCCTTCTGGCTATGTACACTTGGAATGTTTTCCTTTCGAGCTTTACTTGATTGGACACAGACCGTATGAGATTCATATTAGCTGGGCTATTGAAGAAATTCACCCAGATCTGAATCAACTACATGATTCAGGTGTAGCTCTTGGGTTGAAACTAGCTTTTGTTTAACTGGCTTTCTTAGCAATAAGAAAATATTTAGGATATAACATTGGCAATGAACTTAACAAAAGAGACTAAAAGATGTAGTCCGGCCATGTAGGTAGACAGGTACGGAGGTAGGTAAGTAGAAACACACACACACACACACACACACACACACACACACACACACACAATCAACATATTGAGGTATAAATTACATACCACAAAATGAATCATTTTAAGTGCAGAATGCATTATTTTACACAAGAACTTTAGCCTTGGACCTTTAGGCTTATAGAGCCTTATAGAGACTGAAAATATCAGGGAGAACTCCTAGCTTACCTTCCGCCATACTGCTGCTCAGAGAATCTGAGCCGCTCCACTCAGCTGGTCAGTGGGAAAGTGGGGAGGTGATATTCAGTTTGGAGGTGCTAATCAAACCCAGCCCACTGATTCGGTCATTCTGAATAGAAATGCACCCGTTTGTGAGGGGGGGGGGAGGCTTTATGTAGCAGCTCATGTATAGCCACCAGCCCTGGGTTCCCGACTTGTTAAAAATGAACATCCCACTGCTGGCTGCAGAGAGCGCAGGAGAGGAAGCGAAGGGGAAGGGGGCGTGTGTCCAGGAGAGCAGGGTTAAGGAGGATGGAGGGGTATGCTGAGTGAAGGGCTGAGAGAGTTTACGGATGAGTGGGAGTCTGAGGTGTTAAAGTAACTCCGACCCACGTTAACGTCGGGATGCCGACAAATAAAATTTATAAATGAGTTTTTCAACCACTTCCTCTAGCAACAAGAGCTGTTATTACCACATCGATTTTCAAATTAAGTTTTATGGAATTTTCTTGCTTTAACGAGAAGGCAGATCCAACTGGTAAATAAAGTAATGATTAAAGCAATTAAAAAGAGTGAAAATGAGAAACAAAGTAATAGTACTCCTAATGCTTAGCCCAAATTGGCAGGTTTTGCTGATTTACTAAAAAGATTCGTATTTTTCTGGAGGTAAATGTATTGAGAAGCAATGCTCACTGTGAATAAACCGTCCCTTAGGTAAGAGGGGAAAAGTCAATTAGTAATGTCATCTGTTTAAAAAGCTCCCTGCACCTGGTTCTCATTTGTCCTCCAGCTGAGAAACCAAAGACAACTTTTTTATTGCTTGTGGTCAAACAGCAAGTTCATTTCGCCAGGGGAAGATCAAATGGCCAGCCTCCTCCAGCTTGAGAAGGTCTGCCTTTCACTTTCAACTTGTTCAATCATCATTAACTCCGAAAAATGTCACATTCCATTTGTGCAACGAAAATTTCACCACCGGCAGCCGTTTGGGTTAAGTTTTTGTAGGCGAGGCCCTAAATCTTGCAGAGCGCCTCACACATTCTCAAGGTCATTTGCCCCGTTTCCTCATTTAATGACAGAAGCCTAAGCCCCTGGAGTCTGTCTGCGGCCCCACACAGGAAACTCTGAAGAAATGCCTGTGTGTGGGTACGTCTTCATCTCTGAGAGCGAAAGGGTTCACTGGGTGATACAACATATGGGTGTAACCTGAGAAAAACTAAGGTGTGTCATGTGCATGCACGCGTGCGCACAGACACACACACACCCTCCATAGTTACATACTACGCACATACACACTGGGATTTTTACCAAGCCAAGCAAAAGTCTCCCTTACTGGGGAGATACTAGGAAAGAAGACCACTGGATACAGCCCATTTAAAGCAGGGTTTTCCTACTCTGGAAAGCCAGCTTCCGCGGGGAAGCTGCCATATCAACTTGAGGACGTTCCAAAAAGTTCCTAAAAAGGAGAAATAGGCTTCTTTTCCACTTTTGCCATTGGGCTTGAGGAATCTTCCTTTCCTTTGCTTATTATTTAATTATATTTCCCCCTCTGCAGAGATGCTCTGACATGTAAGTCCCAGCGAAGGTGGCACGGGGCCAGGTCCCCGGCGAGCACTCCAGACGCATGCATTTCTGAAAGTGGTTGCCAAGCAGCAAGATGGCTAAATTAAGAGGTCACTTGATCCAGAGTCTTAAAAAAAGCATAGAGTTTATCGGGGCAAGTCAAATAAGTTTTGTGCCATTTGGCAAGCAAGTCATAGCTAAAACAGGCCCCAGTAAGAGGGCCTGATTAAATTCTCAAGGTCAAACCCAAGCGAATATACAGAGGGGGCCAAAACCTGTATTAAAATCATAATACTCAATATATACTGATAACAAAAGATGAATACAAGTCATGTGTATATATGATGCAGTGTATACACCCCCAGTGTACACAGGGCTGTCCAGAGCCTTAAGTGCCAAAGCACTAACACCCAGTTTGAAGGAGTCCCCAAGAAGGGTTTCTTGATTTCTAGCTTTAGTTCTAATGCCAAAGTTTCACTGTGTCGGCTGTTGAAATGAGGAGGAGGTTCCCAGCAACTCTGTAGGTACAATGTCGCGGGTCTCTTTCGATGAGCTCGGGCTCATAGTGTATTAGAATATTTACTACTGCCAATATCCAATTTTTAATTGACTTGTAGAAATCGAGGGTTAGGAGAGAGGGCAAAATGGTCTAATGATATTTGCCAATTCCCCCAGCTCATACAAGACCAGACCCGCGCTCTAAAGAAGAATGATGTGGCTCTTAAAACATAAAAGAGAGCGTCTTGCCATTTTACTGGCTGTGTTGACACCACCACCTACTCAGAAAAGAGATTCTAATATTAGATTATTAGCTGAAAAAAACTTGTGTATAATTTTCTAGGAGAGATATTTTTTCAAATTCAAACACTTGCATAGATATCCAGTATTCTTCTAAGTGCTTTATACATACTAATTCATTTAATCCTCATAGTAATTCCAAGAGGTGAAGTAACTTACCTAAGGTCACGGAATGATTCAAACCACTACGCAGCTATATTTTTTCATAAAGATCACTCAGGACATTCAACTCAAATGCTATTTATCTGTTGCGTCAATGTGGGCGGACGGTGTGCAAAGAGAAAAGCGAACTCTTCGCTCCACGCACAGGGAGATCAGGCCTCCAAACGTCCCCTTTCTCCTTACACTGGTTTCTTCTACTCCCTTGTGAAAGGTGGCAGTCCCCTTTGTACTGCTGGCTCCTGAGTGAGCCGGTGAGCTCTCTCCATGTGTGTCACGCATGTACAAGCACATGTGGGTGGGCACGCACACACACCCCCTCACACCCACATTCTCACACAGAGCTATCACTGTGCTCCAGTGAAGCTGCACAGGGTTTGCGATCTGGGCATAAAAGCAGACATCGTTTGCTCATTAGAGCTAAGTTTTCAGGACGTGCCCCCATTACTGACCTCCACTAATGGCCTGGGTTTGCGCTCGACTGCAAACCTGAAGTGGCAGAGTTCACAGTAGCTGGTGTTTGAGGAGGACAGCCAGTGCTCCAGGCAGCTCCGATGAATTGTCCCCAAGGTCCCTGTACATTCACATGGAGAGAGCAAGTCCTCTTGGCTGCTGCCCTCGTGGCAGATTCTGCACATCGGCCGGTCGTTGAAGGGGCTGCAAGAGAAGGAGGGGCAGCTGCTGGTCACTGAGCTCGAAGCCACGGCCACGTGGAGGGTCCTCCGGCCCTGTGTCCTTCGGAGCCTTCCTGGCACAACAACTCGGAATGGACACCTGCTCTGAAACCCTAGATCGACGCTTGCACCTGGCAGTGAGGGCCAGTGCCAGGGTCCGTGGGCATCTACTTCTACCAATATAAAGAAAGAGGGGGTGGCCCGGGGCCGAAAGTGAGTGACAACGAGCAATGTGTTCTTTTTGCCTTGGATATAGATGTAGTTCAGGCAAACTACCAGTCAAAAAATAAAAATCGTCCCTTGCCATTAAGAAAAGAAATTGTTTGGAAATTGTTTGGACGCCGATTGTCGTTTCTTGACAAGTTGTGTCTTTTGAACCCAGTCAGGACACTTCTGAATACCCAGAGGTGCCTTTCATTCTCCTTTCAGTAGGGCGGGAGAATGAGAGGAGGGAAGTGAGCTGGCAGCCAGCCCCGAGGCTGCCACACAGAAGTGCCGTCTGAGCCACTGCACAAAGCTGAGTGACGGGTCGGTCCTTTGAACTTTCTTAGGATGCTCTCTGGGATGCTAAGGACACTAAACTGGAAGTGAGGAGTGAGTATGTCCTACCGAGGTGGCCTCTGCCTAGAGCTCTGCCTTTAATTTGGAAAAACCACCGCTGCATGTTTTGTAAAGGCACCAAGTGCCGTGGCTCGTGAGGCAGGCTCTGGAGTCCAGCTGCCTGGGCTCGAACACCAGCTCTGCTGCTTACCAGCTGGCTAATTTCGGGCAACTAATGGCATCTCCCTGTACTTCAACTCCCTCATCTCTAAAATGGGCGCAAACAATGGTGCCTTCCTCAGCTGGTGACTGAGGATGAGAGAAGACAGTCCACATTAGAAGCTTAGAGTAAGGACCAGTAGTAGCAAATGCCTAGATAATGCTAACTCTTTTCACTCGTAAAAGGTTCAGGTCAGGAAAAGTCGAATAACATGGCCCTTATGACCTAAGTCAGCAGCAAAAGGAAGGGTCAGACTAGGAGGACCTCATTTCTCAGTGTACACTGTGTCCTGTGAGAGGACTGTCCCTTTCTGATTGACGTGTTCTTATATTGCTCATGCTGCCCTTTCTTGGGCATTAGATTTTAAAATACATCATCACTGTACATGCCAACCTGAGATCCAACCTCTACCGCCCTCCCCTGCCTCTTCCTGTCCCCCAAAGATGGCAGTGACCCAGGCTTATGCCCACTATTCTCTCTGACGCCATCCTTGGTCCAAATGGAAACACTGCTATTTTCCACAGACTTTTCTGGGGATGACGCTGGCGACGAGTGAAGGCTAAAAGGGCGTTAAAAGAGGGGAGGATCTCCTCTCCATTTGGGTCAAGGAAAGCAAGTTTAGAGTTGACTTCTTTTTCTCTCTCATTATTCCTTGTCTCCTTCATTCACATTGAGCCACATCCATGTAGAATTCTAAAACCTTCTAGTTTACATTACTACGTGGTAGGAGAACATGTAAAAATGCCACACACATATGCACACACACACACACATGCACACACACACACACACACACGTTGGCTCACAAGTCTGAGTCACTGCAGCTCTGCAGCTTGTTCTCCCTGATTAGATGTGTTTGATGGCTGCAAGGTGACAGGTGCACATCAGTTATCTGTCTCAGTTCACAGATGAGCAATGATGTTCACCGTCTCTTCGTATTCTGAGTCCTAACCAACTGTTAGAAGCGTTTCAAGAGGTGGAAAAACACATATTGACTTTTTTTTCCTATTTCTTCCCTTGGAGATAGCAGCACCGATCGAAAGTGCACGGACACTGTTTACTCATACAGCATGCATGGGTGTGTGAATCCTGCTCTGGCGGCCACCACGTCCAGGCTGGGGACAACAGGAAACGCGGTGGTACCCCCAGTCATCCTGCTGCAGGTGCATGCTCAGGCTGTGGACCTGTATTTGCACCAGGGGGGTTGGCTGAATTGCTCAGACCAAGGTAAACAGTCTAGGTGTGAGTGACTGCCCCAAATTTCAGGGTCAGAAGTGTCAGCGCTGATATCAGGAGGCAACTCCAGTGCTGATATACATGTTGCGTTCATAGGTCAAAGTCCCACTTACCTATTTGGAAAGAAAGCTGAAGAAGCCAAGGAGTGAGTACCTATTGGCCGGGCAGCCTGAAGCTGTCCATCTGCCACTCGGCAGCGACAGCACAGGGGAGACCTCCAGGGACAAAGGGTTGGCCTGGAGAAGCCATGTCCAGACTGTCGAAAGCCTTCAGCTTTGCTTTGGTTCATCACTCAGGGGAGACAAGTTGGGGGGATTTTAGCAATAGTATACTTCATAGGGCAGGGTGTGTGTGAAGCATCATGGGTGGGGGCCTATGAGGAGCAAAAGAGGGAGAGCAATAGAAGAGGCCCCCCAAGTGGGGGTGTGCCAGAGAAGAGACGTGCCCAGGAAGTGGCCCTGCTCAGTGAGCCCATCGGGCAGTGCTGATTGGCTTGCACACCAGGAAGGTCACTGCAAAAGTTCTGTCCACAGATCCAAGCACTTTGGCTCAGTCACCAGAAAGCAGGTGCCTCCTTCATTCTATTCTAACGAAGGGTTACCTTTGTTAGTGCCTGGGGACAAGGAGTGTAATTACTGTAGAAATGTCAAAATAACAAACGTAAAGCAAGTGACCCTGTGTCTTGCGGGATCCTTTCCTGCCTGGCTTTCTGCAAGTGTGACTTTAAGTGGAAAACCAGGCCACATGAATTTTAGCTTTATATCCTATTGCAATAGAAACGGCAGTGACAGAACTTGCGTCGTTCCCCCCCTCCCCCCCAGCACCTCCTCTCACCTGACACAAAGAGCTGAGCACTAATTACATTTCCTTAAGCTTTTTCCATCGGACAGAGCCCTTTGGGTCAATTACACATTCATTTATTTTAATGTTAATTGTGGTACTACCTCTGGGTGGCAAGAGTCCGCACTACTGTCGACAGCAGCTGCCCGTCCTTGGCCGAAACTTGCATGACATACTGTGGCTGCCCATTCACTAGGCTGCCACAATCCTCCACGGTCTTCACCACGGGCGCAGCTGAGCTGGTGCAGTCTGGCAGCACTTCGGGCAGGTGACTGCAGCGGCTGGTTGTCATGGTAACAGACAGCAATTACTCTGCTAATGGCTTTCACATTCATACAGGATTTCCATCTAAGAGAGATCAGAACACAGTTTACTTGGGCAGGGTGGTTAATAGGAAATGGAGAATTACAGGCCACCGACATCCTCATGTCATGATTTAATATAAATAACCGGGATAGCCTAGACGTGGCCCCTTATCTTGTTACCATTTAATATGCACGCGCGTGCGCATGCGTACACACACACACACACACACACACACACACACACACACACGCACAGCCCATAAGAAACCACAGCCGTGGTTATGAACAAGACAGTGAGCATGTCAGTGTGCATAAACATTTAGGATCCTTGCTCTTGGAGGAGGGAGGGGATGATGGCTCTGAAGCCAGATCGGAAGAGAAGATCCGCAGTTTTCCCCGCTCTGCACCAGAGAAGCAATACGTCTCTGCTGACACTCTCTAAAACTTACTAGAATCATTATTATTACTGTTCACAACTATTTTTTCTTGTAAGCAATTTATTCAGCTTCATTCTGAGATACTAAGATTTAAAAAAAAGTAAGAAAGAAAAAAATAAAAACTAACTTGGCCAAGTAGCAGCTTGTAGGACAATATTTGCCAAACATGAATCATTCAATTAATGTACCATCTTTCTGACTTCTGTCATATCTGTGTCCCATAATACAACTATTTACTTAAAATTAACTTTCTTTAAAAACTTAATCTATTTTAGCCTTGTCTTAAATAAAGTTATTCATGAAATGACGAGTTTCATGTGCTTGTTATGTTTTTTTCCTAACGGACATTACAATAAATACACTAGTAATGAGTATTGTTTCTTAATGTACTACCTAAAATCCAGGGACACTGCATTATCTAAGGGAACCCGAACGAGAATGGAAGGAACGGATGAATGAGATCTCCACCGCCTATTAAAAATAATCCATTCTTAATAACGGCCTTACCTCCCTGACACATAGTCTATCATGTGGACTGCTAGGAATTCTGTTNCTGTAGAGGGCAGTGTCACTGGCCCTCATGTGGGATCTGAACCGGGGCCCTCTGGCATCCCAAGCCAGTTCTTAACCAATGCGCCACTCGGCCGGCCCCAGATGTGCTAATTCTTAACCCCAGCCTCCCGCTGCACCGTGGAATAAAGCCAGCTGCCGGCTTAGCTGAAACCAGGGTTCCTAGGGGCTCCCCCCAGCTGATTTCACCAAGGCCGTGGGGAGGCTGCAGTCTTGTCCTCTCACAGGGCAGTGTCCAAGCTCTGCCTTCCATGAGGCTGGGGGTGGGCAGGCAGCATCCACCCGTCCCCACAGTGCTTTCAGGCCCATGAGGTCCCAAGAGACATTTGGCTGCATTACCCTCCATATACTTGCAAGAATAACTGAAGTCACTCAGCTTGCAGAGGAATGTTAAGGCAATGCAGAGCAAAGGCTAAAACTCTTTGGGTTTTGCTTTTCAGCTCTGTCGTTGCCATTATAGACGGGTTCCTTATCATATGTGTCATATTACTAAAATCCCCCAAGCCCATGTTCTTTCACACGTGGTCTAGAGACCTGTCAGAGTGTCTGGGTGCTTCTGCACTGCCTTTTTACATAGTACTTGGCTTTGGATTCAGGGGCCTTCTGGGGGCGTTTCGGGGAGAGGGGACACAGCCTTGGTTTTGGATCAGGGAGCTTATCAAAGGAAGACAGTTACTTGGCACTTAGCCTGGGTTTTGTCCTGACACTGAGGACCTACAGTAGGTATGCGCCTGGCATGTGGAGGGCACTGGGTAACGGGAAGTGCTTAAGGCTGCAGTGCAGCAGGGCATCTCACAGCAGCCGGGGACCACGGTGGGGAAAAGGGGCCCCTTCCGGTTCCCACCTCTAGGTCCCCTCACCTAGCTCGCCCCTTTGTGGTCCT
>NW_017731371.1:4590196-4592498 GCF_001890085.2 Hipposideros armiger
TAGGGGCGGAGGCAGGGCTGCCCCTTCCATGCCATTGTCGCCACTTTTGGTGGGCTTCTCAACCACCGGGTACTGAGCATTCAAGGAACACGGTCAGATAATTAGCTGGTATAGTTTTACTTTTCAAATAGGATTTATTGCTTTTTATTTTTGTACACTGCAAAACCAAGAAGTATATGTTATGGAAAGTACAGAAAAACATAAAGAAAACAATAAAACTCACTCATAATCCCACCACTCAGATAACCAAAGTAAACTTTCTGGGTGAACGTCTTGTTAATTTTTGGCAGGATTGGCAGGGTGGAGTTCATTTATAGCTGGGGCCATACATTTTTTATTTTTTTTAATTGAGTTACAGTAGCTCTCAGGCCACAGAACAAAAGGATGTTCAAAGATCGTCTTCTAAAACTGTGTGTAATCCCCCTCCCCCGGCCTGCCCTTATAAAACCCCATTGACATGATTTTAAATTCTCATAATGCCTCCCAGTCACAAAGTGTAACTTCCTGGCACAGCTCTGTTGCTTCACAAGGCGGCCATAGATTAAGAGCCAGGGGTGTGTTGGCAGGAAAAGCAGACACACTGACCTTCTTACCGCATGGAATCATTATGTCTGGGTGCACTTGGAGAGTCTATTTTCGGGTTTTGCATAATTCCAACTCAGAGGGCCAAATGCTCCCTCCCTACACTTGATGGAACTGGGAGGAGGTGGAGAAGAGAGGCACAGAGTGAGAAAACGAGACCAACATTGTCAGCAGTTAGGCTACCCTAATTCGTGAAGGGCCCGGTCACTCAGGCACATAATGTCCCCAAGTTCACTCACTTGTAACCCAGACTCAATCCTCATCAAAGGAAGTAGTTCTAAATGTTTGACCTAAATCTGCAATAAAATGCCCTTAAAACAATTCTAGAAGTAGAGTTTTCTTTAATCTTACTTACATCTGTGAATTCACTTCTGGATGATATACTTCATCTCACTTCTCTTCTCAACGGCAAAGAGATATTACCAGCCATCTGGTCAGTTTATTCCATTCACAGTGGGTGCTGGGGCATAAAGCCACACGAGGCTCCCCTACTTTCCTTCCCCTGCAAGCAAGCTCTGGCTCTTTCCCTGTGCCGTCTCTGCAGCACCCTGAACCCAGGGTAGGACCTGAGTGAGATGAGACTCCAGTCCAGCACTCACTGCAGAACACACCAGAATAACCTTGAGATACTCAGACTGGCATACCAGGGAAGAGTCCCCACACTCCTAAACAACTGTCTTGAATTGAAAAGAGGGTCGGAGGGATCACCCCAGAGCAAGGGCACCTTTGATCATGGTGGGAAGGGCTAAGTTGGTTCCAACCCCAGAGGAGTGGATCTAATCATCTAATCACATGGAGGAAGAGAGGAAGCTCATTCGCCCCGATCTCAGCCCAGAGGCCTGGGTCCGGGCATGGGCAGGCGTGGGCCTTGCAGGCTGCATGCACCAACTGGCACGCATGTTGCACCAGGGGCAGTGACAAATGGCCCAGTGCGTTTCCCTGTCTCCTTCAGAGCCACCTGGGAAAACAGCAGGCTGTTGCCGTGGATGCTGAGAAAGAGCTGAGCTGTGGGTTTGTAGCCTAGCACTGATCTTTCTGCCAAATTTCAAGCACCATTTGACCACGTTCTTATCAATACCTCTGCTCTTGTAGGAAAATTGCTTCCTAGTCCACCCAAGAATTCTGCTCTTTGGGATTTCTCAGGACAAAAACACAAGACTGGGAGGGAGTGGTGTCTATATAAACGTGAAACCTCACATGGCCCTGGTAGGATGGGTCCTTTGCTGGCCAGGTTTGACACCTAGTATAATTTCTTCCTCAGACTGAGAATAAAAGAGAATTTGGTACTGGCCAAATTCAGCTGCACACAGTGGGAATAGGCAGCTGCGAGGGAGACAATAAAAAAGGAGGAAGTGACTAAATAAATGAACGGCTGATTACACAATTGTTAGGATAAAAAGGACTGTCTATTAAACTATGACCTCTTTAAAGGACAGAGCACAGGTTTTACAAAAGTGAGGATTCCACCAGTCTGCAGAATATCATTGCTGTGTTTCCGAACAGGCTGCCATTGGTAAGCGATCTCCATGGGAACATGGCTGGCACCATGAGGGTGTGTCCAGAGGAGGCGGGGGCTGAGAAGGGAGTTTTGCTCACCTCTGCAGTCCTCTTGCCTCAGCAGCCCCTGGAACCTCCATAGGATCATGGAGTTATGAGGAAAAGCTCTGTTCTTAAAGGCAGGACACCCAAGCCTGCACCCTGGCTTACCATTCACCAGGGT
>NW_017731371.1:4594289-4595647 GCF_001890085.2 Hipposideros armiger
CTCGCCCGCCTCTCTGCGTTTCTCCTCATTACCCTCCCACCTTCCAGGCAAACATCTCTTGGGGGCAGAGCTGCTGACAATAATGTCCCTTAGCTGTCTTCAAGAAGCTGCATATTCAGGGAGCAAGGCCTCCTCTAATGAGACCAATGAATGGGCGACACAAGTTGGCTGGTGATTGAAATGGGAGAAAATAACAATAATGGCTTGTCCAGAAACTTTCCCCTCTGAGTTAGATTTTTAGACTTTAAATTCTAAGAACAGTCTCTGAGAAGAGGAGGCTCTTTGAGAGAACATTTGCCTGACTTTTCAAGCATGTTATAAGCAGACAGTGCACTGCATGGCTGATGAACTGACTTAGAGTATCCTCAATGTTCAGAGAAAATGAAGGCAGGCAGGAAATCACGCACTGACCTTGCTTTCCAATGAAGATGGAGCAAATGACTAATTTCAAAACCATTAACATGTAAAAGCAGCATATTTCTTCTGAGAACAGGGCACAAAGGCTCTCCAAGGAGATGGCTGGGACATGATTACCAGAAACATTTAAGTTTTCAAAAACACGCCAAGGAGGCTATTCACTAAGAATGTGTAGCGGCAAAGTAGCTGCTTCATTAAACTTAAATAGCCGAGGCCGGGCTGTGCTTACAGACCCACGCTACCAAATTACACATTTCTTTTCTGGATGCTTCACTGACCTCATTATGTGGAGCGCAGAGTTTGTCATTCCAAATAAAGTGACCATCCAAGTCTTTATAAACATGTCCATCAGGCACTTGATGAGACTGCAGAGTGAAACACTGGCTGTCCTAACGCATTTTTTAAAAAAGATTTCTCTTTTTATTGTCTCATTTGTCTCTGCTATGTGCTCATTGTCACACTTACAGAGCAGAATAAGCAGGTGAAATGCCCATTTCCGAGCCTGAAGGAGGTTTTGATTTGGGGTAATGGCATTTCCTTGAGGAATGTGTAAACACCAATGATGAACCAGGAGGAGAAAAAATACTCAAAGCAGCATAAAGCAAGTTGGAGCTGGAGAGAGTTACAGTAACACATTCCCGCGGTATTGTGTGAAACATATCCAGAGCTATTTGTTAGTTCCCATCCTTGTTATTGATTCTGATTCTTGGCCAGAAATATCAGACTAATTTTTTTTTTCATTTAAAATTGCTCTATTTTCTTTTCAGCCAGGTAATATCCTCTAGTTCTGCTGAAAGCAAATCAAGTAACAGTGATCATATTTATACATATTTTGCCCCCTCGAGCAGTACTCCTGAAATTAATTCAGATTTTGGAGGCTATCCATTTTTTAAATTTAATTTTAATTATATAGATGAAAATGGCAATTAACAATCCAACAA
>NW_017731371.1:4597627-4602909 GCF_001890085.2 Hipposideros armiger
CATCTCACAGCAGCCGGGGACCACGGTGGGGAAAAGGGGCCCCTTCCGGTTCCCACCTCTAGGTCCCCTCACCTAGCTCGCCCCTTTGTGGTCCTCCCCACAACCCTCCCATCTTCCAGGCAAACATCTCGTGGGGGCAGAACAGCTGACATCTGCTTTGACATTTTGTATAATAAACAGGTAAAAAGCACAGACACGCCCCAAGGAATTACTCTCCTCATTCCTTAGTCACTGTTGTACTACACACACACACACACACACACACACACACACACACACACACACTCTCAAACACTCACACACACACACTCACACACAGTCACACACCATAGATTTTTTTACTGGTTCTCTAAAATGGATCTGAGCTTTTAAATCATCAAGATACAAACAAGCACAAGAGAAAAGTAACACTTAGCCAAGGACTGAGTTACCTGAGATCACTTTATCACTAATCTCTTCCCATTTGTACAATATCCGGGATTCTTGTGGACCATGAAACTGATGGGGAAGGACGCCTCTTTCTTATTTACTTCCTACTTACCTCAATGCAAAGCGCCTACTCAATGGAAAGTACCTACTAACCCCTTCGAAGTTACCTCAGAGGTGTTATTTTTGTCTAATCAGAGCCCACATCCCTCTTCTAAGTGCTGCTTTGGCTGGCTGCCTATCCCAGCTCACCATGCATTCTGACTTTGGCGGTTGCTTCAGTCCCTGCGCCTTACACAGCCCTCGCCTGTCACAGCAATGGCTTTGTCTGGACGTTTTCAGCATGAGGACCAGCCCGCCCTCTCTCCAAGCCTCCAGGGGAGCTCCGTGTTTCAAGCCTGTTAGAGATGCCCCAGTGCATCCAACAGCTCCCACGAAGGGCTGCCTTCCCACCAGAACTTCCCCGTAAGCTCCTCAGCCACTCAGAAGGAAAGTCCTGAATCAAATATCTGGTCTGCTCATTTCCTGGTACATGCAGCCCTGCCAAAAATAATGAGTGAGGTTCCTTCACCTGATCCAGGTGAAGATAGAAACAAAAACAAACTTCATATTGACACTGAATTATATTCTCCAACACAAAACAACCAAGTACTATATACAAAAGTCTACATTTACTTTTCATTTTTCATCTGATGGTAGTTTTCCTTCAAAACAGACCAAAAAAATTACACTATGAATAGCAACAGTGTGAGTGTGTTTTTCTATTTTCATAGCACTGTTTATTTTCTATTCTCTAAGTGCTTAATAAATACAGTAGGTCTTCACTGCCTTCCAGGGTAAAAATAACAGTTATGCCCCCATGGAGCTCATTTATTTGTGTTATGGGCTAAAAAAATCTCTAGCATGTCACAAATTAACACAATGTTCCTGAGGACTGTGTTTTATTCTTGAATCTCCAATTTCACTAATAAATGTGAAAAATACATGTAGCCAGATAAGTCCCTGGAGACCGGCCACTGCAGATGCTGAAGAAAGCAAGTTATTTCAGCTAAGATCAGCATTCACTTTCACCTCTGAGACTATTTGTTTCCCAAATTCTCCTCCAATCACTTGATATAAGTCAATGAAATTGGTTTCTAGTGACTACCCAACAAATCTAAGAAAACTAGTTGTTTTTTTTAAAATAAAAAGCATATCATCAAAAAGTAAGAAAAAAATCATAAACATTTTAATGATTAGATAATGACCTTTTTCTAGTCACAACTCCAATGGATCTCCGCTACTATCTCAGAGAGCTGTTATTCTTTTCCTTAATATTTTTATCATTAAAACTTTCAAGTAAATAGAATGCTACAGTAAATCCACAGAAACGCCATCATTCCCATCTAATAATCAAAATATTGCCACACTTGTTTCACCTTCCCTTCCTTCCATCCTATTAAGATTTTTTGAGCAAGCCCCAGAAATTAGGTCATTGTATCCCTACATATTTCTGTATGAATTTGTACAAACATGGGCATTTCTTACCACAAAACCATTATCATACCTAGCAAACATAATAATTCCTTGGTATCATTTAATACTCAAACTGTATTCAAATTTCTCCAACTGTCTTGAAAAATCTTTTGTGGCAGGTTTGTTTAAATGACCCAAACAAAGTGTAACATTTGGAGGCTCTGTCTCTGAAGCCCCTGTCACGGGTCACCTCCCTTTCTTCCTCACGCCATTGTCTTGCAGAAGAAACTTGTACAGAGCTCCTCTTGAGCCACATCTCAATAGTCACATTATTCATTTGTTTCTTGTGGTATCATTTAACTTGTTCCTCTATCCCCTGTATGTTCTGGAAACTTATTGATTGGTTTGATTAAGTTTAACTCTTAGGCTATAATAGCTCATAGGTGGCACTGCGGACTTCTCATAGCATCATTTCAGGAGGCACCTAACGTGTGGCCATCCCACTTTTAGTGGGTTGAGGTGACAGCAGCCTGATTCCTCCATTGTGAAGTTCCCTTGACGTTTCTAATGGTCTAATGATTGTACCCATTGATGACAGTTGTTTGAATCCGTTATTTCATGTGGTGATACAAAATTATGCTTTTTCAATTCTAACTTCCCTTCCACATTTATTGGTATTCTCATGTGAAGAAGAACTTTTCTTCATCAACTAGTGAGATCTTATTATCCTGAAATACAGTTTTCACAGATAGGTGAAATTAATTGTTTATATTATTTGTAAAGGTCCACCTGTCTTTATTGAAATAAAAAGAATCAAACCACCATCCCATAACTAATCCTTCTTCTTGAGTATAGAGAACTGGGTCTGTGATTCAAAGAGGCAGAAAGAAGCCAGGGGCCTGGTGCCGGCCATCTTGCGGCAGTCTCAGTAAGAACGCTGGGCGCGGTTTCCCTCACCTGCTTGGGTATCCGACTCTTGTCTTTACGGTTGATGTGGTCTTTCCTTATCCTTCTGCATTTACTAATCTCTTAGGAAAATGAGAACAACTCTAAAATATCCTCTTTTGCTTCTTGCGGCACAAATCACTCGGTGTCACTTGCTCCGTAGACTTCCACTCTCATATAATGTATTAGGTACACCTGAAAGCACCTCTAGCCGATTTTCAAAATGACACCTCTTCAGAACAGCTAGTTGAGGTCATCTAAGCCGGCAGCAGCTTGGGCTTCGTCTGTGACCATCAGGAAGCCATTTCCGTCCAGCGGAGCCTCCAGGTACCATCTGGCATGGCCACACCCTGCTCTAGGGCTGCAATAGTGACACATTAACACGCTGGGCCAACTTCTACTGGGGGAAGAATCTGTACTGTGGGTAAAATCTGCACATGTATGAGAAACAGCGCTCGCTTCTTCTTCTCACTAATAAGGGTGAAAACATTTAGGCCATTCATAGGTTCTCCCCACAGAAGCATTTATAAGGCTTCTTTAACAAAGGCTGACAAGTGTCTCCAAGGCTGATAGAGGGCAAAAAGGAAGACCCCAGATTCCTAAGTGCTGAGACATTTTCTGTCCATTATGGCCTTGTTTTACTGACAGGCATCTGTCAGTTAGACACTAAAACAGAGTGATAATGGGGAGATAATATGCTGGCTCTGAACACACACTTCAAGAGGGACGCGCTCATGAAAAATGTGTATTTTGGGGAACCCAGATGCTCATGTGCCCATCTGCATTTCTATTTAGTTTGAAATTCTGTGTAGAATCACAAAGCAGTGCGACGAATAACAGGGATAGAGTCAGAGGAGGTTCCTAAATGGCCCTGTAGACAACAGTGTGGGGTTCACTGCTATAAGCAAGAGGGTTATGGGTAAGGAAATGCACGCCAAAGTGGAGCAGGATGGAAGCATTTTTTTTTTCTGGTTCACTGGAATTCACTGAGAGCTGCTGAACCAAGAAACTTGCAGAAAACATCTTCCATGACTTTGTAAATGGAGGACTTTTACACATTCCAAAAGTGTGCAATCACTCTCGTGAAGCAGAGGTGAAAAGGGAAGTGTACACTTTTTTTTTTTTTAAGATTTTTATTGGGCCAGCAGCCGCAGTGAGCGGCCGNGCAGGGGAGGCCTCATTTTATTATTACGTTAACCTCAACTCCTGCTCTTTTTCTGGCCTGGGCTGCATCTCGTTTCTGTCTTCTGAAAACTATCTTCCTCTCGGCTGATCAACTTGTACCACGCTGCACCCTCTGGATCCAACTTGAGCCCTGATGATGGACCACTCCACCTGTCTCAGTGGGGAGCACGAAGGGAGGCTCCCCCTTGCACACCCACTTCTCCTCATTCTCCTTAGCCCGTCTTTATATCCTCGGACACAGGTTTCATTCTTTCATGAAAATATTTAGTAAAGAGATATGATGAAAAACTGCTATTATGTTTGAGATACTTAGGTCCATTTCTTGCAGCGGCTACCATTATATAAGCTCATCTAGCATGTGATAAATATGCTAGCAAATAAAACACAAGCCACTCTCAAGTGCCTTTTCAGGGCTACTTCTATCAGAACTGTATTTTTCGTGCCAAATCAACTTTGATCTCTTAGATATAGAATGAGAGGGCTATTTGGGGGAGGACTCTGTTATGTTGGCATCTCTGTTTGGGTATAGAAATTACCCACAGGGTTTAAAGGTGAAAACAAGAGCGTAATGGTGTGTGTGCTGGCTGGCACTAACTTGGTCATGGGGGCTACCTGAATCGGAGTGGCAGTCTGGAGTAAGACTGATTTTTCAAATTCAACCCTAATGGCATTTCCAGAGATTTTAAGAAGTAGGCTCCTCAGGTTTCAATATGTCCTGTAAGTGTCCTGTGTGTCCTCCACAACAAGAAGTGGAAACAAAACAAATGAAAGGAGCAAACTGATTGATTCATTCTTGCATCCACTCAAAAAAATAGTTTTTGAGAACTTACTAGGTTTTCCTAGCATGTTTCTGGTGGTATAGAGTCCAGCCACTTTAAGTTCTGCTTTACATTTTCCAAGGAAAAGTACAGGCCACCAAACAGTCTGGAGTGTTCCTCAGACCCTTTCTGGGACTGCTGAACGAAGAGGACATGGCACCTTCCCACTAGCAATCATGTCCTTGCTAAGTCAGGGGAAACTTCCCGATGCCCTAAATTCGGGGGAATGAAACTGCTGAATTATGGAAGGGTTGGATGTCCTTCTGCTCCCTCAAAGTTGCACATTATTAACACTGGCCCAGGATTCAGAAGGCTGACCTTAGTTTTATATGAGCAAATCTGCTTGAAAAAGGATCCTTCAAAAAAGATCCCCTCGGGCCGGCCGAGTGGCGCGATGGTTAAGAACTGGCTTGGGATGCCAGAGGGTTTGGATCCTACATATGAGGGCCAGTT